>NC_084531.1:11412395-11712395 GCF_024500275.1 Phycodurus eques
TCTAGGAGAAGCCTGATGGTTTTGTGCTAAAAGTTACTGCTGTTATTAGACTAGATCATTACTTCAGGGGGAAAACAATAATAGAAAATGTATTTGTAGGGATACATGCCTCCCCTATAATAATCTGTCTGGAGCTGTGTAAATTACGTGACTACAATAAGAATAACAAAGTACAACTTAACGTCACGAGATTTGATCGTCTGTAAATCTTTGGTATTTGGCAAATGACAAAGCTGAATCTAATCCAAATGTCTTATTACTATACAGTTTCTCACCATACATGTTGAGTTCAAAATGGATTACATTGAGGTTTGGGAAGTTGAGCTATGGCCATGCTGTCCTTCCTGATCCTTATTTGGTTCACTAATTGTTGAATTTCCCCCCTTGTTGAGAGAGGGAATTTAGTCATATCCCGATACATAATCTTCACCATTATCTATTGGGAACGCCATACAAATAATATATCATATATAATGAAAAGGAAAATAAATCCAAGCTGATCTATAATGAATTATATGCAACAAGTTCCCCAGAAAGAAAAGAAAAAAAAAAAAAAAACATGCTAATGAAAAAGATTCTCTCAGCGGAGTTGATCATCTCACGTATTATGTACAAACTATTTGCAGGAATTGCACAAGTAATATTTTTCCTCGTTGCCGCTCAATTTCCAAATTGGACTGGAAATGGATTGGGAATTACACACAAAGAAGAGAGCATTGTGTTCCTAAATTTCAGCCAACAGAGAAAGCAATTTTCTCAATACAATTGTGTTGTCTGACGGCGGCTAATAGTCTGAGGATCAGCAATCTAGCAATCACGTCATCAGAGGCGTAACAGAATTAATTTTAAATGATTGACAGTCCTTCATATGCATACCACTAATCTCTGTAATTCTCCATTACCTCACTGGACTGAAAGCACGAGGAGGGAAATGGCTGTTGGCTGACCAATCAACTGGGACTAGTTTTTCACAATGTGAAGTTCAATAACAATCAATCAGAAATTAAAACCATAGTGTTTCGGGATCCGCAGCACCATCTCGGGTCAACTCGTTTGTGACTTGAGTGTGCGGTTGAAAATTATACCAATAAAACGAATAAAACTGGTGTGTGCAAGCGGGAGATTTATATTACTTGTATTTAATTTGCTGTACCGAATTACCAGTAATCTCACGTGTAAAATAGCAAATCAACGTGTAAACAGTGCTTGTTCGTGAATCTTCATCGTGACTGCCATTTTCCTAATACTTTTTGGGAATCCTTTGAGTTTCTGCAGTTAGAAGGGGCCTCAGTCCAGTGAAGAACTCCACCAAGGCCGAGCAATCCTGATGTGGACAAGGACAAAATAGCAAACTTCCATAGACGTCCTGTGCATGACTGAATTCAGTCGTTAGGTCCAATTTGCACTGCTTCTAAAACATGTTTTTCCCATTCCGTATGAATGTCATTAACACGGCTGGCTATTTTCCGCCTTTGAAGGTAGTATCAGCCTCAACAGAGGAAGGATGGCGGATGTGTGCAAGGGAATTCCACAATGATGGGACAGGGATGTGAAGTTTCGTTGGTGCTGAAGTCATTTAATTATGTGACTGCAGGATGCTGTGTCAATATGTGGAGGGGGTACTGAGTTTTGGCAATATCCTGCTTCGCTGGGTTCAATGTAAAATTCAAACACTGGTAAATGGTGGCTCATATGATACAGCTGTGATGTTGCAATTTTGCGGGATCCTCGCGTAAAAGAGTCATGTACAGGTGCATCTAAATAAATCAGTGTCGTTTAAAAGTTCATTTAGTTCAGGAGTTCAAGTCAAAAAGTGAAACGCATATATGATACAGATTCTAAACACATAGCAAAATAGTTCTCAGAAGGCCAATTTCGACCCAATTTCTGAATTCCAAATCATCAGCATCATATCTAATGCACATACTCATAACAATGTCGACAGAAACAAACGCAAGTAAAGAGCATTTAGTTTGTTTTCTACAACTATGGTACTGTAGTTTAAAACATCACCGCGATGAATTCCGGGTACTCATAATGCCTTTTTGCTGACTACATTGCAGGACCGTCAGTGTGAAGAACGATATAAATAGTTAACAGAGAAAATGAGCTGTTCGCACCATGTGCGCATGGAAACTAAACCTGCAATAAAAACATAACCTCCCAGGTGAAAAACGTGTGCGGCACGTGCAGAACAAATTGCTGATTTGCAGCTTTGTTAAGATTTCACCTTCCAAACTCATTAATTTCCTGAACACTAATACGTTTAATGAGATGCCATTTAAAGGCAAAAATAAACAGAAGTCAATTCGCAAGGAAATATGCGAAATAAGTGGAGCCGTTTTGGATTGTGCCTGCACGCCTCCTCACTTTACCCAAACAGAGCTGAAGGTGAGGGAGCTACTCGAGGACGGCTCAATGCAGTGTAATGGTGCGTGGGAGTCTGTCATAACTGCTTCGTGTCCATCATCATCAAGCATCCTCGCTGATGTGTGCGACTCGACTCTTCCTAATCACTCAGGAGAAGTCGCATTCCAACTTGACACACTTGAGGTGAAGGGATGTTGATGTAGTTATTTTTCACTTGACTTGTGCTTGTTGAATGTGACATACACTTAATTCCGTTCTCGCTTAGACTCAGACGTTTTCGCTGCAGTGTTATTTATTTATTTTTTTAAATCTGGGTTTGGAAAAGAACGGCAGCTGAGAGCTGAATGCATTTTTCATTATTATAGATTCTCTACACTTGGATGCTGGCGGAGAACGCAACCTCTGCTTAAATATCTCCCTTCTGCCCCGCGGCGCTTACCCGCGTTTGGACGCCTGCCAGGCAAAAAGTAATTTAAACATTACAGGGAATTTAATCTCACATTTCCAATTTTTAGCCTTAAATTTAGGCACAATGAAAATGTCACCCATGAATTATGGAATCGAGCTGAATTTCCCTTGCTAACTTTAAACTGTAAATGTCCTGGACAACAAGGTGGGGCGCTCGGGAGGCTCAGCCGCTCCCTCCCCCTGAGGATGCGCTACAGCCAGTCAGAAAAAGATCAAGGAGACCAGAGGGTAATACCATTTTTGGCTGACAAATGGCAGAAGAACTGGTGATCTGCACTAACCACAATCGGAAACATTGCTTCATCTGATTGATATATTTCTTATGGTGATGAGAATGCTTTACTTTAACTTATTGTCTATGACGCTGTGTAATTTCAGACCAAACTGTTGAATGCCTTGCAAGAACATCTTCTGTTGGGCCTCATTTATCACAGTATCTAATGTTAAATCTTATATTAAGATATTATAAGAGCGTTGAGAGTTATCCCAAGATCACCTGTTAAAACGGGCGATATTTCATTCTTTAAGCGGAGCATTACGGCAAAGATAATACATCCACTTGATGTGTCTCCCACCCAGACCAAATTATATTTACTGCTAAATCACATTCCTCACGGTGCCGCGTTATTAGAAAATTGCATGTTGTGCGTTTGATTTATGTCCCGGCGTATCTAGACCCAAAAAAAAAAAAAAGAAACATCCACCCTCCCACGCTAGCAGGTGAGATGAGTTCTTGCAGATTGCTGTTAGTGTCATCCTGCGGGCTAAGTGTTGTATATTAAAGAGACATCGCAGTGGATTGTCACCCAGGCGCCCCTCCACCTAGCAATGGGCCATCTTTAATTACAGCCCGACAGAGGAGAATGCATCAGAAAAGGCCTGACAGAGCAGGCAGCGTGTAGATTATTTTAATTTGTGCCCCGCCTCTAGGTGAGCAATGCGGCCGGCCTTGACCCTCCTCTGACTGCACGGATTAATGCTTGGTAATGACTGCTGAGGCTATCATTGCGGCGGGCATCATTAATTATCCTTATTGATTGTCGCTCTCAGAGATAAAGCGTTCTGCTGACTGGAAAATACCCACCATGAGCAAGGTCAAGGTAAAATAAATAAATAAATAAAAAGTAGGATAATCGCATAGATGTTCGCCACACCCACAACAGGAAATAAATATGGCTGCCACCCACTACAGTGATGTCCTAACTTGTCCTGCTATTCTGTAATTATCATCTTATCAATGACAAGGTTATCGTAGGAGTATAAAAGCAGTGTAGTGCTCATCTTTGTGACTAATGGCATGAAACCTATATTATTTATACTACAAGGTTCAAGCGACACACTTTTTTGTTCCTATGCAACCAAATTTGAATATGCTCCTTCAAAGTGTAAAGAAGGTTTTGTGTGTGTGTGTTGGGGTCAGTGTAGGATATCCTCAAATTGAATTTAGGATTACTCTTTGAAATGTGGCCAAAAAAACAAAAAAAACATTGCACACACATTGAATATCTGTCAATGTTACAGCAGTCAAAATTGGTATATCGCTCGCGCCCTTGCAATGGAATATACCGGTCCATGATAAAACAAAACATCCATGCTGGAGTAAAAACATCTCCAGTACATCAGAGGGTATATGAGGTGTGTAAAAATAAAATTCCAGAACTGGTGTGACAAAAGATATACTCTACGATAGACACTATATTTCCAATCCAAACTACAAGTTTTCGCCTTCAATGTAATCCCCCATGAATCTAATGCACTTTCCAAGCCTCGTCTGCCATGCCTTCTTCATTCCTGCAAGGATTATTTTGGGATCCTCTGCAGCTCCGTCGTTGCGGCCATCTTGATGTTGTCCACATCTTCAAAACGGGTCTCCGTTTTAAAGATGATTACCTCCGTGAGTTTGGGAAAGAGGGAGGGGAGAAAAAAAATAATAAAATAAAAAATTGCATTTAAAAAAAAAACAAAATTTTTTTTTAAAAAATTTTTAAAAAATCACTCAATGCCTGTTTGGGTGAGGAGGAAGATCGCTCCGCCACGGTGATGTTCTTCTCAGTCGGGAACAGTAGAATGCTCAGGACATTGTAAGCGGGCATGTTGTCATGGTGAAGCTTGCCACAACTGTCACCCAATGAACGAAGCAAACCCTGCATAATCTCTATACACATGCTGATTGCTCGTCTGGCCCACAGTGAAAGGGAAAAGTTGGAGTTTGAAATATATATTAGGCGACTTTCTGACACACCTCGTGTAGAGTGTTACCCCATTACACTAGTGTTGTTTTTGGCAGGCATTTTTGCTTTAGTCTTAGTTTTAATCTTTTGGATGAAAATGCTTATTAGTTTTAGTCACATTTTAGTCATTTCAGTATGTGATAGTTTAGTCCCGTTTTAGCCGACGGAAATTAAGAATGATTTTAGTCGTTTTTTAAAATGTAATATAATTAATTTCATAAGTGTCCCAAAATACAAGCATGTTAAAAAAATAGAACAGCATTAACTATCAAACAAGCAAAACAAAAATATGATAGCTTATTACTCATTCACTGCCAGCCCTCCCAGTTTGATACTATTGGTATATACAGGGCTGTCAAGGGCAGTGAATGCGTTAACCACATGACTAGCACCCATCCTGTACCTAAGCGTTTTGATCTTACTTTCTGAGCAATGGCCAAACATATAAAGTATCAGTGCTGTTGGGTTTGTTTGTTTTTTTGTGTGGGCAACAGCGACAAGTTTAAAAAAATGCTTTTAGACAGTCAGTCAAAACATGGGTCAACATGACAACGTATCACACTTGCTATCCGGCCAAAAATCCCTGCATGTTCAACACACACACAAGCTCATGATTTTGTCAGCAAAACAAAGCCAACTTTAGCATGAAGCTAGCTAGCAGGTCCATTTGCACCAGCCGAGTTATGTGGCAACCTTTATCAATTAACATCCAATGGTCAAACAGTTTCCGCTATTGTCCACAAGTTTGATACATTCAAGCTTCCACTCGCATCGATTAATCATGGGCTTAAGCTGTACGTGCTTGTGTGTGAAGTATATGTATTCTGCATATACGTCTGTGTGTTATGTGCGTGCGTGGGCTCTAAAATAAAGATAACTAAAGGTACAGTTACTAAGTGAAGAGGTATAATAACTCAGGATGTTAATGTGTTTATGAAAGGCGCACGACAGAAGTAAAGCACAGTAAATTGAGACAAATTAGGCACAAACGGCATGATTCGCTAAGCTAACGTAGTGCCAGCTAATGCTAACATTAGCACTCATTGATATGCGTCATGAAGACGGGAACTTGGCCAATAAACGAATATTAAACGTAAAACATAGAACTGGTGATTTCCACTTACTTCTCATGGACGCACCATCGAGGGAAGAACACATTTCAAACACTTATTTTATGCATGCATGAGCAGTGCACCCATGCATATGCGCGGTTTGGCATTTGTGAATCCACCTATTCAAAGAATTTCTGGAGGGAACTTATTCACTACCCACTATTTGCGGAACCTCCCGCTTATTCACTTTTTTTTTTTTTTATTTGCAAATTTTCCATATTCACAGTCAGGCTCGGCCCCTATCCCCCGTGAATAGTGGGGGTCTATTGTAACCAACACAGAGATGCTACAATACATATAGTATTACAGTGTTAAATATGCTTACAATGTGTTTAGAAAGTGATAATATGTTTAAAAAGTGATTTTAATAAGTTCAAATGTGTTTATAGTCTGTGGGAGGGATAAAACTACACTGAAAAAAAATACTTCATTTTTGGTTGCACATAATTAAAATGTGATAAACAGACGTAATTTCCCCCTCTTTTCCTTGAAAATATCAAATATGTACCTTTAATACATTTTAATCATGTGCAACAGATGTACATGTTTGAATTAATTCAAAGGATTTTTCTTCATGAAATCCTTAAGTTTAATACATGTTAAATAACCATTCAATATTGTTTAAAACCAACCTGACATTGAGTTGCGGGTTCTTTTTACACTGATTTTAGGAGTTATAAAAGTACACACATGGGCAAAACAAACAAATTTAAATAGGAACAATGCCTGTCATATTAACATCAAACGCCAAAAATGATTGCAGCGAATCATCCATCCATCCATCCATCCATTTTCTGAACCGCTTCTCCTCACTAGGGTCGCGGGCGTGCTGGAGCCTATCCCAGCTGTCATCGGGCAGGAGGCGGGGTACACCCTGAACAGGTTGCCAGCCAATCGCAGGGCACATAGAAACAAACAACCATTCGCACTCACAGGCATGCCTACGGGCAATTTAGAGTCTCCAATTAATGCATGTTTTTGGGATGTGGGAGGAAACCGGGGTGCCCGGAGAAAACCCACGCAGGCACAGGGAGAACATGCAAACCCCACACAGGCGGGGACGGGGATTGAACCCGGATCCTCAGAACTGTGAGGCTGATGCTCTAACCAGTCGGCCACCGTGCCGTGTGCAGCGAATCATGCATTCAAATAAACTCAGACAAACTATAACAGGTAAATATTATATATAAAGAGATGCAACCTTAAAGAGGCAACTGCATGGGGATGGCTGGAGTAGATAGCGACATGGGTGAGGCAGGCTGGCAGGGGGCTCAGCCAGATTAAGTTTCCACGGATACCATAACGGAGGAGACAGCAGGAAACCAGGGTTTTATATTTACACGCCTTTCCATCACCCTTCACTTCCATCCAAAGAACCCGCCACACTTGTTACCCACATCCATATCTCCATATGTGTCCATTGAAAAGTCTCGTGCGGTAATGTAATGTCATTTCATTTCCCGACAGGTGAGGTGGGGCCCCTGGACTCAGTCATGAGCGCCTGACCGAGTGGCTCCAGTGCCAGATTAAAAAAATGAATAAAAAGACCAATGCTGCAGATGGGAAGTGAGTGTGACAGAAATGTATTCTACTTTCAAAAGCTGGCTGCAGAGGGGCCGCCGTAGAATAAACCCCTTGTCCGCTCTCGTCTCTGTGATTGGCACATCTTCATATGTGGCGCCTGGGTTTTCCACAACCTCACTCGTGTTAAACGACAAATGTAAGTACATACAAGTGAATGCAAAAGGGAGCGTTAAAGGAGACAACACAGTGAAAATAAAGCAGATTCTAAATCACGAGGGTTGATTGACTAGATTTTTTTAAGCCTGAGAAAACAAAACTTTACTCATTCACTGCCATGGATGTTTATATCCATCAAATGAAATTCAACCATTCACTGCCATCGATGAATATACAGTAGATGTAGTACGTTTATCAACGGGTAGGGGTAGAGGAGAGTCTCGCCCAGTTTCTCTGTGAATGTGAAGATTGTAAACTACTTTATTGATGAACAGATCACTCTAGATGGCAGGATTGCATTGCTTTGGGCTCCTCTTTTTAGTCAGAAACTGGTGTTTTTGGTGAAACCAACTCATGTTCTACTGGTGATTATGACAGAACAGAAAAAGGTAGCAACCAACTTTTGGTAATCTCTATACACATGCTGAAGAAGAGAGTCTACGTTTTGCTTGGTAAATTCGGTCCTTTTATTGTCACGGAACACAATATTCTGTGGGACTCGAGACATCAGTCAAAAATGCTCAAAAACGACTGGCAATATGGGGAACTCTGCTTTGAAAAGTGAAAGAGTTAAATTAAGAATGCATTTCAATTGTTGGCTGGCTTGGCATCAGATTCCAAAGAATGCATTTCAAGGGGCAATCGACAAGCAGACAGCGTCAGACAAAAGGTGAAAGAATAGGTCTTCTTTAGTTTAGTAGCTGTTTGAAGTGTATCAGAAGGCGCCGTCCAAGCTCTAAAAATTCATTACTGGTCAGGAGCTTTGAAAGACGACGATCGTGTGTGTGTGTGTGTGTTCGTGTAGCCCATTGTATTCAGAGCGGAATTGCTAAGTAGTTGCCTGAGGCCATGAGAACGCAGCTATGGCCAGGTATGGCTAGCCATCACTGCAGGGCATCTGAGTCTATCAGACTCTCTTGAGAAAAGATCATACAGACCAGACACTCCCGTATTGGTAGTGTGTGTGTCTGTTTGCGTGTGTGTCTCTGCAACAAAGAAAGACGCAGTCGACGTCTACATGGTAAACCATGGAATATTTGGGTGTCTGACGTCTGGTTGTGGGTTTAAGTCTCTGCCTGCTGTATGTTTAGTATGTAAACATATGAAACACAAGATGGAAAACCAGAACGAGTGGGACTGTTTTGTTGTACAACTGCCAACAAATCAATACACAACCGCAAGACTGACAAGGCGGCCCAATCGGAGGCCAAAAGTACGAGGTATGGCTTGTGTACGCCGCAACACAGGGTTGTCTTTCTGTTTCCTAATCTCTTCACAATTTGGTCAATTAGATTTCAGACGGATGTTTTCATCAAGACTGAATATCCTTGGGGCACATGGTCACTCTCCTCCAGGACCTCTGAGACAGGCGCAAGAGCAAAGAGAGTCCCAGGATGCATCAATCATGGAAGACTAGGATGGGAATAGACAAAACCAACATCTTGGTAGGGATGGTTGAAAATACAAAACTGCTTTATTTACACGTAAAAAACAAAAAAACAAAAAACGTAATCATCTTATTTATGCTGTACATTAGAAACGCACCAGAAGACAAAAGATAAGGACCAAATGTTGCAATCCCACTGAAACCGTCAGAGGCAATGTTGAGATTCAAAGAAAATGGCTTTAACCTGCTATTTTTGATTTTCTTCTTAATAAGAACATTAGGAAGACCTCTTTCACAGTCAGTCAGCAAGTTTGTTGTCAAAAACATTATTCTTCCTCTTTGTATTTGGGTTCAAATTTTGATTCAGGGCAGCAACTCACCGCAGACTAACTGCAAAATGTTCATTTCAATGCAATGGGTGCATTAAAGGACCTACAGTAGAGCATCCAGATTGCCTATATTTTACTAACAAGTTTCCTCTATGTATTTTTTGCTTAAGAAAATGAAACTGGCAGTCCAGTCATTTCCAACTAACTAACTAATTGCCCTGGGAATGCGCTTTTTACATCGTCAAAATCTGCCGCCAAGTCTTGGTGTGATGTCATCGACAGAACTGGAAACCATTTATCTGCATAGCCGGTGTGGACAAAGGAATGTACTACAGTATAAAGTGGCAGTATTTACTCATATTTTATATATCATTGCTGTCGGGCGGAATCTTTGCACCTCCAAAATGACAACCTTTCAGGAAATTAAAAAATAAAAACACCATCTTGCTTGAGTTTCCAAACACTGTTTTGTTGAAGTTGCTCTTATACCTTATATTGCTATCATATAGGGTTGCACACAACGGCACTCCTAAAAAAAAAAAGTTCAATTACTAATTGAATATGCTAAAAAAAAATACCAAAAAAAAAAAATCACAAATTTATTTCACCGTCATTGATTAAAATGGTACGAACACAGCACTGGGCACCAGCCGTGCCAAGTCTGCTGCAGTCACATGACGACACCGACCATACAAAAAGTCTTTAACTGTATATAAAGCAAATGCCTGTGTTACATCATCTTCCCAAACATTTTTTTGAAAGGTCTTAGAGCCATAGGCGAAGCAATAAATCCAACGAGCTGACTAAACCCGTGTATTAGGCGGAAATGAATCCCCACGCACTTCCCTCCATATGGCTCATGCTGATTCCTTCCTTCTGCAACGAGGCATTACAGGCATTTAAAAAATAACAAGCATACTCAAATGTATCTAACATCACTATTTTTACTCGTTATTGTCTAAAAAATACATCCAGACTTATACTATTGGCGACAATTATGCCACAAAACGAGGAAATAGGCGGAGGTTTATATCAACAACACCCAGAAACGCCACCGGATTCTCTGGGCCCGAGTTCATTTGAGATGGACTGACGCATTGTGGTAAAAGTGTGCTGTGGTCTGACGAGTCCACATTTCAAAGAGTTTGAAATCATAGACGAATCAACAAATCATGGTGTTACAACAGTGTGGCTTCATCGTAAAAGCAGTCCAGACCTGTCTCCCGTTGAAAATGTAAAATGCCCCTGTCCCAGCTTTTTTGGGATGTGTGGGCATGTCCACTGAATGCGCTGTAAAACACGCCCTGCTCAACTTACACCCATCAATCAAATACATTAGTACGTGTAGCATATGTTTACACAACTATTTTAATAGTTATTGCTAATAACTATAACTAACAACTATCCCAAAGTAAGTCGCAATTGCGCCAGATAGCCACTGATGGAATGCAGGAGCTCACTATGTATACTGTATAGTGGGGGAGGGCCGACTCATGCCAGAAAGCCCAAGTGCGTACCTTGGCTTTGTTTTAGCTAACTAAAATGATGAAAAAGAATGTAACGCTATAGCTGAAAAATTCGGCACTACATTATCTTAGCACGTTTTCAGCAATTATCTTTGAACATATATAATGTTTTTAGCAACATATGTACGAATTCACTTTACAGGGTCTTTATTTTATTTTATTTTATTTACTTGTCTCTTTGTACCTACAGTATGTTGAACATCTTTGGGTGTTGAAAAAGTCCCATACATATTTGAATTACAACAATATATGGTAATAGTAGAGATGGTAGATTTCAAACCAAACTACGTGGCAAGATCACAAACACCATGCTCATGTTTTGCTATTATTTCCTACATTTAGTCATTTTGGCTTCCTAATAACCCTATCGCTAGCAGTTTTCACTTTCTTTGGAGCCTTGCTGAGATCTAATTTAGAGCAAAGAAACGAAGATACCTGCAATGTGTGCCGCACAGAGCCACTGATGTTCATGCTGCACGAGAAAAAAAAGCACAATGAGCCTTCTGCGGCCATACCAAGACTGCACGTGAACCGAAAATTGGTGCGTAAATTGGGGCATTTTTTGTTTGTAAACTGAATTGTAAGTCAACCGAGTCATTCGTAAAAGCAATGTAAATGTTTGCATGCATGTATGTTAGCCTGCATGCAAAACAATAGGAGCGTTGTAGGGGTTCTGTGGTGTCGCAGCATGATGCCCATCTATCTTTCTGACATCTCCTAACCCAATCCCACTGGGGCTAACTCAATTCAATCCTCAACATTAGATAAGCACATAGCCCCCCCTTCTACACGTGTGTAAGTGACTGGTAGCATATCACCCACACAGACGCACAAACACACACATATAGATAGAAGCTTCAGAATGTTCCTGGCTTCGAGTGTCACACAGCAGAAATCAAGAAGAATGTGGGGAAGAAACCCACAAAGACAAAGACTGAGACAGAGGGCAGGAAAGAGGTTTGACGTCCTCGGGGGAGCCCATCCTCTGTTGCTCCCCTCGTTCCCTCTCCCAACTCCACCTTCGTCGCTCTTCACCCCCTGCCTCGCACCCCCTCCCCACAACACCTCTTGTTCTCCTCTCTTAGCTCTCCACTCACTGATTGTTTGGGCTTCTTGGTGTCCATCGCTCTATGTTTCCATCAAACGCAGCATTTATCTTATCATTGACTTGACAACTGCCTATTAGTCCAAAAAGAGTCTGTGTTCCCATGGCGATGACATGGTGACATTGCCAGACAGCTCTGAACCTCCCTGCCGAGATAGTGTACACTTTTCCTCCTGCGCTGCGCTTCCCTCTATCTTTCTCCTCGCCTCACTTTGGCAGCAGGACCCCTGCATGGATCTCACAGATCACTGAGAGGGAGCCATACACGACAACCAGCGTGTCTACAGTGGCGCCTCCAGTTAAGTCGTAAGATATTCGATACATTACAACGTCTATGGAAGTCATTACTCGGGAGAAATTTTGAAAACTCAGAGGGGCCCCCTCTACATTCATTCCAACGCAAGGGAGGCTAGAAACGAAACAGGCTGTTACGTGTGATCAGATACAGTGGATATAAAAAGTCTACACCCCGCGCTCAAATGCCAGGTTTTTGTGATAGTAAAAACGGAGACAAATATTTTAACGATTAATGTGCCCTAAACATGTACAACTCAATTGAAATGTTTTTGTTTTAATCTTTTAGAGAAGTAAAAATAAACAAGTACTAACCACATGTTAAACGGTAGTCATCACACACCTGCTACGATCTAAAGTTGCTCTGATTAACCCAAAATAGAGCTCGGATGTTCTCGTAGGCTTTTTTTTTGTTTTTTTCTTGCAGAAGCCTGATGGTTTTGTGCTCAAACAGAGCTATTTCGAACTGTTTGTGATTTCCTCCACACTGTCTAAGGCTCCAGGTCCAGCTGAAGAAAAACAGCCCGGAAGCATGATGTTTTCACCACCAAGCTTCACTGCAGGCATGGTATTCTTTTGGTGATGAGCAGTGTTGGGTGGATGTTTGGCACAATGAACACATTTTCCGAACCACTTCTCCTCACTAGGGTCGCGAGCTACTGGAGCCTATCCCAGCTATCTTCGGGCGAGAGGCGGGGTACACCCTGAACTGGTCGTTAGCCAATTGCAGGGCACATATAAACAAACAACTATTCGCACTCACATTCACACCTACGGGCAATTTAGAGTCTTCCGTCAACCTACCACGCATGTTTTTGGGATGTTGGAGGAAAGTGGAGTACCCGGAGAAAACCCCCGCAGGCACGGGGAGAACATGCAAACTCCACAGAGGTGGGGCTGGGATTTGAACCACGGTCCTCAGAACTGTGAGGCAGATGTGCTAACCAGTTGTACACTGTGCCGTCATGCCAAACATATAGTTTGTAATTATAGCCAAAGAATTAAGCTTTGGTTTCAATGTACCACAACACATTTTGAGAGATTTCATTTGCCAAAGGTCTGGCATTTGAGCAGGGGGATGTACACTTTTTACATCCACTGTATGCCTTTTTCTTGGTGAATCAACGCGCGACTCATTAAGGTTATTTTTCAAACACTATGCAAGGCAACACAATGATGACCTGTTAGATAAATTTTTCTTTACAAGGTTGGTAGGGTGTTTGTTTGAAAGTCTGGATTAGTGCAGACAAGGCAAACGCACGATTAATGTTAGCTAGTCGTTTCAGTATTGCTTTGTTTTTGTTATTGGTTTTTACCATTTCGTGTGTATTTGTTAGAAAGCTGCCGCTTTGGCTGGTGAGCACAGAGGTCACCAAAGTGAAATGTGACAGAATTTATATGACCAAAATCACTGGGGAGATGTGTTAATTTCAGGGATAATGGTTTCTGGTTCACTTCGATAGTGTAGCCTCACATTGAGCAAAGACACAAATAACAGTACATTCCAATAGCATCATTAATAACGGTAACTAAGAACTTCATGCTGACGACATTCAATTCCCTCTCACCTTTTCAGTTTTGTCTTGTTCATGTAGGTGTATTACTGTAGTTTGTACAAAGTTGTTTACAGGGTAAATCAACAGATTAGGTGACTTGGCCTGACACTAAATGTGCACCTTGTCTGTTTTAAGAGGGTATAATGAAGAAATTATTCAAATCCCTATCTTGTAATCAAATGTTTTACTTTGCAAGTAGAGAGGGAATGAACACACACATACTCACGCAGACAATCATTTAGCCCCTTATCAGCATGTGATCCTTCGCCTGGTGATTCATTGCATTAGACGCCTCATCCAGAACCAGCAGGAGAGAATGAGGAGTCTCTGAGGGCAGCTCATAGGGGCCCCAGCTCTAATAATAGAGCGCAAATCTCAGTCATTACTGCTCTGACAGGACACTGTGTCATCGCTGGCGCACAACTCCAGTCAAGTGGCGAGGCTCCAGGTTAACTTGTGCTGTTTATTAAAGGGCAGCCTGGTAGCCCTTGTAGTTTGGTAAATGACTGAGTGGGAACTTGCTGCTCATCCAGCTTGAAAGGATTGGGAATGGCTGAGCTCGATCACCACAATGACAGCTCGAACAAATGTTAAAGGCTGCTGTGCACTTAAAAAGAGCCCGAATGTATTGTGGAAACAGCGCACCACTGGGACTGACCTTCCATATCCACCTAAGCAGGAAACCCTCATTGGTTTCAATGATGGCGAGCCATAATCGCATTTGGGTGTCCATTGATTTTAATTTCATAGTAAATGGCAGGTAACAAACCGCGGGGCCACTGAGCAGAGCAGCCTGTGATAAACAGCTAAAGAAGTTCATCCTCTCTACTGAACTACAGCTTGGCAGCAGAAAAATCAACACTAATCGGATGAGAGGCAGCAAAACAAATTCTGCTGCTGTGCTTTCAACATGGAACTCCTGGGAGGAGAGAAGCAAACAGGGGTGAGGGGAGAGGAACGTGTGATGGGAGGACAGATAAAGGCCGAAAGTGCAGATGAAGTAAGAAAATACAAATGGCGATAGATGGGAAGATGAAAGAAGTTTTAAAAAAATTAAAAGATGAGATGAAGAGGCTCTGCTTGGTTTCCTCCTCTCCTTTTAGATGATGCTTGTGCATAATTGACTAATGAACAGCAGGGGAATTGAAGAGGATTTGCAAATTGCTACAAATCACATATTCATTACTGAGTTTCCAAAACATACAATCTTTTTTTTCTCCCTATGATAGAGCTTTGGTTTGTTTCTCTTTTACATATGGTTCTTAAATTTCCAGGTTTATTCCTTTGGGAATTGTAAGGCAACACATAATGAATGGCTGTGAATAACATGTCATAGGGACCATGACTTGCATTAGCTTAATGTGGACATAATGGTCAAATTAAGGAAAAAGTAATACTTAATGTAATGGTTATTGAGCTATTTTATTGGTCATGTATACTTATTTCACAGTCTTCTGTATGGCTATTCTTTATAAAATATATATATATATATTTAAAACAAATTTTAAAATATTTTTCGGTGCCTGGACCGGATTAATTGGATTTACATTTTTCCTCTAAGAAATATTGCTTTGGTTTTATTGAGACGTTTTGGAATGGATTAATTATGAAAACCAAGGTGCCACGAGACACAAGTCATTGTTAAGTCATTAAAAAAGGTACTTTTGTAGTATTCAAAATTATTTACATATATTTATTCACCATATATTTTTTTAATTATTTGTTTTTGCTGAGCTCTACAGAATTAAACTGTGACAGTGTCTAAAGTAGGTCAAAAATTAAGATGGATTTGCTTTATATTGTCCTTGCACTGTACAGTGCAAGGACAATATAAAGCAAACCAACAATATATATTTTATAACACTGTACATCGTTGCAGCATTGCAACGATGTCACAGATATATACCTTTGCGGCACGAAGGAGCTTGTGTTTTCATTTCTGGTTTTGGGAGGCTGTTTAATTGTTAATCAAAAGTAGTAGTAGGAGTAGTACTTGTCTTCCCAGTTCTGGAAGACTAACAAATAAGTCATCAAAAAAGATAATGAGTTCCCTTTGTTTCCCATTGTTTTCTCTTCCCCCCACTGTTTTCCTTTCAGTGGTCTACCTCATGTCTCTCCTCTTCTCAGGGAAAACGCCAGATCAACAGAAACATCACATCCAGGAGAAGCGTTTACTTTCTTTGGTATAATTGAAGTGCCTTCCTACCTTAGTGTCTGACAGCTCCTTTTGACAAGTGATGCGTTTTTTGAAAGCAAATCTGCTTTTCTTGGCCTCTGAGTGCTATAGACAGCAAAGATCAGTGAGGGTCAAACTGAATGCTGGTCTCAGCGCTGACTTACTGCTGCCTCTTGCCATCGCAGAGCTTGTCACTCATTTTTATCATTAATCTAGTCTTCTTCCCCTAGCCGATATGTTCTTTGTGTGTTCTTGGCTTCAACTCCAGCCAACACATTGTTTTACGAGAAGAGATTAGTGTCAGTCAACCACATACAGGGCTGTACACAAAAAGAACAGATCTTGTCCTCAGCAGTGAAATGACAGCAATAACCTTTAGTCCAAACGTTTAAGACCATGGTGATGGTTGTATTCATAGATCAAAACTGCAAAATGATTCTTGTTGATGAGCCAATAAAACATTAGGGCCTAAAGCATCTGGTGGATTAAAATTACCTAAAGAAATGGGGGGGGGGAGAGAAAAAAAACAATCAACCTATCAACCAGTAGGTAGTTATAAGTTGCACAAATCATAATTTCCTGAGTCATTTGTAACTTACTGTCACAATAGCAATAAAAATAATTTAATAATTATGCTTTCTTGTTTGCTGAATTTGTTCTATTTTTTCTTTTTTTCCAAAAACGTTCCAAAATGAATTGGTCAATTGTGCTATTAGGCGGATGGGTTGTAGTACGGCATTTCACTGAATTGTTTGTCTGATGAGAATTTAACCAATCAACCAATTTAGCCTGCGACCCTGAACAGGATAAACGGTATTGAGAATGGATGGATGGAACAAATCCAGCCTTTGTACCAGCAGAAGGCCTAACTACATTGTGAAAACGGGGAAAGACAGTGAACTTCTAAGCTCCATAATAGAGAATTGTGTTACAAATAATCCAATTCCGCAAATGCGTACAACAGCGACTGGTGGAAAGGCTGGGCAACCTTTCCAGATACTAAAAAAAAATAATAATAACAACATTCTGAACAGATCAAATGTCCTACCTCCTTAATAAACCCTCTCACTTCATTCATTCATTCATTCATTCATTTTCTGAGCCGCTTCTCCTCACTAGGGCCGCGGGCGTGCTGGAGCCAATCCCAGCTGTCATCGGGCAGGAGGCGGGGTACACCCTGAACTGGTTGCCAGCCAATCGCAGGGCACATCGGAACAAACAACCATTCACACTCGCAGTCATGCCTACGGGCAATTTAGAGTCTCCAATTCATGCATGTTTTTGGGATGTGGGAGGAAACCGGAGTGCCCGGACAAAACCCACGCAGGCACGAGGAGAACATGCAAACTCCACACAGGTGGGGCCTGGGTTTGAACCCGGGTCCTCAGAACTGTGAGGCTGACGCTCTAACCAGTCGGCCACCGTGCCGCCCCTCTCACTTCATGCACTACCATAACGCAAATCTTACCAAGTGAATAGATCTTATTTCTAATAAAAAACTTATAACTGTACTTATTTCAAGACAGTTGTGACTTTTTTTCTACATTTACAGCAAGACAAAAAGACTTGTTTTAAGATCCAAGATCTTATTTTAAAAATCTTATCAAGCCAATTCATTCTCGTTCCATTGCCATTTTCTTTCCACTTAAAATAAGACGTTTTGTACGGAGCCCCACACATGAGATGAGGAGGGGAAAAAAAGGATTTCGTGCGCAAGAACTACTACTTTGTGCGCACGAACTACCACTTTGTGTACATGAAATAGTTATTCTATACATACGCAGTAGTTGTTTGTGCTCACGAAATAGTTACAGGGTGTGCACGAAAGTCCATACTGGACAGGAGGGTAAGGAAATTGAGCTCACCCTCTTTCAAAAATGAAAGTCGAGGCAGAGTTGCAGTTCTGACAAAGACACAAAGAGTAGTCTACTACTCGCTGTAACAAAGTAGCAAACATAGATCCAATCAAATAACTGCCTAAATGTAGAATAATAAGATATTGACTCGAACATAAGAAAATAAACTTTCCCTGAACTCATCGCATGTGTCTTGCAGTTTCGGCTGCGTCGTTTGTAGCAGGTCCGTAAAAGTGCGCTCGATTTGGTTACCCTCCAGTCCAGTACGGAGCCACGGCTTCTTCGTTCGCACACAGTAACTACTTCACGCGCACGATCAATTACTCCGTGTCCACGCTGTAACTACTTCGTGCGCACGAAGAAGTAATTCGTGCGTACAAATTAGTAGCTCGTGCGCACGAACTATCCATCCATCCATTTTCTGAGCCGCTTCTCCTCACTGGGGTCGCGGGCATGTTGTAGCCTATCCCAGCTATCATCGGGCAGGAGGCGGGGTACACCCTGAACTGCTTGCCAGCCAATCGCAGGGCACATAAAAACAAACAACCATCCGCACTCACATTCACACCTACGGGCAATTTAGAGTTGTCAATAAACCTACCATGTGTGTTTTTGGGATGTGGGAGGAAACCGGAGTGCCCGGAGAAAACCCACGCAGGCACGGAGAGAACATGCAAACTCCACACAGGCGGGACCGGGATTGAACCCCGGTCCTCAGAACTGTGAAGCAGACGCTCTAACCAGTCGGTCACTGTGCCACGCGCACGAACTAGTATTTTATTTTATTTTTTTACATCATGCCATGTCTGGGGCTCCGTAGCTTTGTCCCTAAAATAAGTGAAAAAAATCTCCTAATGAAACTAGTATGGATCACCGCCAACCAATCAACATCTGAACAGGTAAACAAGGATAGTTCATTATAGTCCCATTTTTCAGGCAAATTACTTTGGACATCAGTTAAAATTGAGACATCTCCTGTATATACAAAGAAATAATGATCCAAGTGGTTTTACCACATCAAACATGACACTGCTCAGTTTTTGAAAGATGTCTCAGGCTGTGATTGTGTTGGTGTACATTTTATGGTTTGTTTGTCTCCACTTATCGTTCAACATTACTGAATCACCAGTCACCGACTGTTTCTTTGACCGCTACACAACAACCAGTCATCATCACTGAAACCCACACATCTAGACAGAATGAAAATACAAATCAAGTCCTGGATATGTTCCTAAATTTGACTCCCTTGTCCACTTTCCCACTCCAAATGTGTGTGTGTGTGTGATATTATGAAGAACAGATTTTCCAACAGGAAATTAAAGGGCTGCTTAGCAAAGGAAATCAAGTCAGGGAAAAGACAGCGATCAGACAGCCAGCGTTGAGGGTGACAACAACCCAGTCTGCGTGAACTGTCGACCTACCCAGCGAGCCTTCACGGGTCTGCATAAATCCACACGGAGGTCACATTTCTGCTTGCCTTCATTTGTGTTTACTGTCAGTTTAAGGGTTTAACAACATTAAGAGCGGGGATTGTCAGATGCCAAACCAATTTAGATGTTCTTGGTAAGGGTGAGGCTAAAAAAAAAAAAATGCTGTCACTGAGGGGAGAGGTGTTAACATATTTAAATGAAGATGAGAACGGGGCATGCTCGGTCATGTTCTACAAACCCACAAATCAAGACATCTGTTTCTTAGAGATTTTGTTCATGGTTGAAATGGTCAGTTGATGAGAAGCGGTTTGAATCATGAGAGGAAACATTCAGCGACAACTGGGAAACACCCCCAAAAATCCAAAGTGCAGCGGCAAATTGGAAAAAATCTCCTTATTCCAGTCTCACTTCCCTCGTGCTTTATCGCCTGTGTAAAGAGTTGACATTGAAATATGGTTTGTCAGTGTATTTTCTTTGGGGGGGTGGACTGAAGCCATGCTTAACTCAAGTAAGATATATTGCATTTTGATCAAATGCTTGAAAAGTGGCACAAGCGCTCTGTGCTTATTTGAACTGTAATGTTGAATACACAAATCAGATGGGGTGTTGTAATGGAACTGGTGCAGACACACACACACACACACACAAGTCCTGCACATTCTCCTCTGGCCCATGAATAGTCGCTGGGCTGACGCTCGAAGAGACTTTCCTCGTCCAAGGTTAAGAACCCACTGTTCTTTTCAACTCAGCTGTGTAACCATAACAGTTTAATGACATGCTATTAGATGGCCATCACACTTAAAGCATCATGTTCACACCACAACCGCTGCCCAAGTCCTACACGCACAGTTAGACATATCAGCTTTAGGCACATTATCCTGCTGATTTGACATTGGAACTTGCTGGGTAAATGTAAATGTCACACACGGCAGGAAGTATTGCTGTTCATTAAAATATTTCACTTAACTACATTTACTTTACATTTCCCTGGAATATCTTCACTTCAAACTTAAAGGTGAAGTCACTTACCTCCATCTTTAAATCTTTTACAATCCCACCCAAAAACAAAACACTTCGTCAAATTTGATTAAAAAAAAAAAAGGTCATTATGATTTGACAGTGGTTGATGATAAATATGATCTGCAAAATAATATAATATAATAATCTTGTGCTGCCTCGAATTTGATATAAAAGAAACCGCCACACCTAAGGAAAAACAACCAACCAGAGATAGAAGACGTGACTTACAGAGACAGAGTGAATGCTGCCAGAGACAGCATTCACCCCCCCAAGATAAATTTACTCATGTACTACTTTCAGGTCATACTGACTGACAGTTTTAACAAACATGGGAAAAAAGTGATTTATTTGAAAATTCTAAACTCCCTTTTAATATACTAATTATGTTTTGTCTACACATCAGTACAATGGACCTTCCAAGGTTTCCTTCACAATCTGTTTCTTGACAACGGTTGAGGCCCAGTTTTCCTAAATAATGTTTATATGAATTAATTAGTTCCAGGCTCAAACTGTTGCCATCATAAAACTTTTTTTTTTAACTACACAAGAAATACATAGTAACATGTTGCATTATGTAATATTAGACAAGTATAAAATAAAGTAATAATTATAATAATAAAGTAAAACTACACACCATTGTCATGTCAGAAACAATAGACAGAGAACAGATAGGTTTTACCCAAGTGATAGTGTGACTCATTGGTGTTTTATAGATATTGCTGTTCACGATCACATTTCCATCTCTGACTGCCTTCTTTGGTGCCATCACAAAAATGACATGACATGAGCCTGGTTTGGAATGATTTGGAGCCATATGTTTCCATAAAATTGAATTTATATTCCAATTTGTACAACTTTTAGGACATTCAACTTTGGAGGTTCTGGATACTCTACGTTGGCGTTTCCCCAACCTTTATTGAGCCAAGACACCCAGTTTACATTGGAAAAATCAAACAGCACACCATCCATCCATCCATCCATTTTCTACCGCTTATCTGAGGTCGGGTCGCGGGGGCAGTAGCTTTAGCAGGGACGCCCAGACTTCCCTCTCCCCAGCCACTTCATCCAGCTCTTCCGGGGGGATCCCGAGGCCTTCCCAGGCCAGCCGAAGGATGTAGTCTTTCCAGCGTGTCCTGGGTCGCCCCCGGGGTCTCCTCCCGGTGGGACGTGCCTAGAACACCTTCACCGGGGAGGCGTCCGGGAGGCATCCGAATCAGATGCCCCAGCCACCTCATCTGGCTCCTCTCGATGTGGAGGAGCAGCGGCTCTACTCTGAGATCCTCCCGGATGACCGAGCTACTCACCCTATATCTAAAGGAGAGCCCTGCGGAGGAAACTCATTTCGGCCGCTTGTATCCGAGATCTCATTCTTTCGATCACGACCCACAGCTTGTGACCATAGGTGAGGGTAGGAACGTAGATCGACCGGTAAATCGAGAAATCCGTCTTCACCACAACGGATCGATACAAAGTCCGCATCACTGCAGATGTTGCACCGATCTGCCTGTCGTTCTCCCGTTCCATTCTTCCCTCACTCGTGAACAAGACCCCAAGATACTTGAACTCCTCCACTTGGGGCTTGATGAAGCCAACGGAACCACATCATCAGCAAAAAGCAGAGATGCAAGACTGAGGCCACCAAACCGGACCCCCTCTACGCCTCGGCTGCGCCGAGAAATTCTGTCCATAAAAGTTATGAACAGAATCGGTGACAAAGGGCAGCCATGGTGGAGTCCAATCCTCACCGGAAACGAGTCTGACTTACTGCGGGATATGCGGACCAAACTCTGACTCCGGTCGTACAGGGACCGAACAGCCCGTATCAGGGGGTTCGGTACCCAATACTCCCGAAGCACCCCCCACAGGACTCCCCGAGGGACACGGTCGAATGCCTTTTCCAAGTCCACAAAACACATGTAGATTGGTTGGGCGAACTCCCATGCACCCTTGAGGACCCTGCCGAGGGTGTAGAGCTGGTCCACTGTTCCACGGCCAGGACGAAAACCACACTGCTCCTCCTGAACCTGAGTTTCGACTTCCCGACGGACCACGGAACAGCACACCACCGAAACAAAAATGTCAGAAAAAGTATGAATACTGAAATAATGATGACCTTGTCTCAATTTTGTCACAGATCTACTGACATAAAGCCACTAAATGGCAACAAGTGGAGACACAGTTTTTTTTTGTTTTTTTTTTAACCTAACAACAGCAAATGACGGAGCTTTTAATTGTTCTTCCTGTCACTCTCTCTCACTGACAGATATATGAAGAAATATATATTTGTGAATTAAAAAAATAGTAATTTCCAGACAAATTAAGTGAAATTGGATCATTTAGAGCGTCAGCCTCACAGTTCTGAGGACCCGGGTTCAATCCCCGGCCCCGCCTGTGTGGAGTTTGCATGTTCTCCCCGTGCCTGCGTGGGTTTTGTCCGGGCACTCCGGTTTCCTCCCACATCCCAAAAACATGCATTAATTGGAGTCTCTAAATTGCCCGTAGGCATGACTGTGAGTGCGAATGGTTGTTTGTTTCTATGTGCCCTGCGACTGGCTGGCAACCAGTTCAGGGTATACCCCGCCTCCTGCCCGATGACAGCTGGGATAGGCTCCAGCACGCCCGCGACCCTAGTGAGGAGAAGCGGCTCAGAAAATGGATGGATGGATGGATAATTTCATGCAACACCTCTGATGATCTCTCACGCCAGCCTGGTTGCTGCTCTACATGTCAACTCAGTATTTGAACTTCTCTGACAAAGCTACAGTGGTGTGTTTATTTGGATGCATTTAACCCGAGCCCCAGTTTTAGCCACAACAGCAAAGCCCCAAAGCCAAGCAAGTCACTTGTGATCTATTTCATATTTCCATTTGATTAGGGACTGTTGTGGGGCAATCAGGCACTCTGACAGTGGGCGCTGTGCTGTGGCTGAGCTGTTTACATTGTTCCGCTGGAGACATGTTGACATTCAGGAAGGCTGAGATGAATGGCGGAGCCGCTCAAGGTCTGGACAGTATTTAGATCTTATTGCCTGTTGTTGGGAATGACAAGTCAATACTGGGAAATAAAAGGAGTACGTGTGTGTTCACAGGACGGGCATAAAAGAAGAGGAAATTAGATTTAGCTGAAACAAAAATGAGAGCAAGTAGGGAATGTTGTAGTTCATTTTGTTGTGAGGTGTACTGTTATTTTTGCTCCTTGCCAGTACCAAGGTGGACCAAGGGATTTGCATAATAATTGAAATGCACGATATAACTCTAAGATATCATTATTATTCATTGAACATCCAGTATTTATGATAACTGAGTGGAATGGATTGTTGATTGTGTCTCAGAGCAATTGAGGCAAAATGGAGTTGACTACAACCATTAGGGTTCACGTGGATTCCATGTCAATGAGGTTGCAATCATGACGTCAGCTATGGGAAGTTGAGCTGCTAATGCATGTTAACCACCACTCTGGGCAGCATTAATCTGGTCAGTACAACACTGGCACAAAATTGAAGGAAGCAGGATGTAAGGCTATATTTACACTAGGGGATGCGATGGGCAAACTTGACTTGCCATGGATGCCTGGCGAGACTCTTTAAATTGGCAAAACATTTGCCACTGCGGTCCGTGCGAATGAGAAACTTTGTAAACGCAACTAAACCTGACAGTATGTAACACAATTTGGACGCAGTCCGCAGAGGGACGAGAGGCATATGTATTCTCTGGCATCTCACTTTCGCCTCATACAATTCTTCTAAAGCAAAGCCATGTGTTTAATTTACCTACAATGTCCAGTGTGGCATACTTGTTTATAACACTTAGTGTTGAATGTGTGTGTGAGAGCGGGAGCAGGAGAGTCTCTGTCACGTTTCCCCCGAGAGAGCTGTGTATGTGAATAACGAGCTCTTTTGCATGTTTTGATACAAGCGATGGATTAGCGAATTACTTTTTGACAGAAAACTAATATCAAATATTGAGTGGCAGTAAACATGTCCCTCCCCTCCCGACGTAAATAGGCCAGTGACAATACTTAGTAAGTCTTGAATATGGAGGGGAGAAAATGGCCAAAATCCTGCATGCACAGCGTTTCGGTCAAATGGGGCTGGGCTGCCATGGTTGCCAGGAACATAGTGTAAATGTAGCTTCAGGAAGGCCGAGTGGGTTAAACTGAAGAGTTTATGATTGGAACATTGAGAGAGAGAGAGAGTTGGAGGATACGCTTCTCGAAAACATCTGCCAAATAACAAAATGGAGCTACATTCAAAAACGTGCTTCAAAAAATTACATTCCTGATAAAGAACATACAGGTGGAGCTGTCACACAAGCATCTACTGTCTTATCCAGACTAAATCCCAGTGGGATACGACAACAGCCGCCCCCCTGCGCTCAAAAGGCCGCGGGTCACTGATGGCAGCAACGGGAAACAAAGAGCCTTCAGCTACTTCCTCGGCAGTATTCAGCTGTTCACGTCAAGTTGGAGACCCTAATCCATTTACCAAAAGGTTGTTGGTTTTTTTTGCTTGTTTGACTACCGAGCAAGAGTCAAATCTCTGAAAAGCAGAGGCTGACATCTTAGGGGAAAAAAAGGCATGCACTGAACCCACGCCTTTGTGTTCTTTGGTCTTTGTTTGTAGAAGGTTCATACATGGAGGAGGAGGTAGTTGGCACAGTGCACCAACCTAGAGTAGCCTCAACGCACATACACACACACACGCACGCTTCCTCATTTGTTCTGTCTTTAAAAGCAATGTATAATGCCGTTAGATTATTATTTTAAGTCGAGGTACTGATTTCAATGCCAAATGTCAAATTAGATGCAGATGACTCGGAGGGCTCTTTATGCTAATAAAACAGTTAATATTCTGATGATATGTCTACATGAAGCCTGAGTGTGTTTTAATATCCCAGAGAAGGTGTGTGCGTCTGTGCGAGCGGAGCTCCGCATGGAGGTGATGATGGTGGTGTACCCACGGGCGAGCCGACGCACCAGCTAGATTGTGTCAGGGTGACGGGAGCGCCTTTCTGTTTTACCGCAGGAAGTAACACAAAAGAGCAGCAGGAATGTTTATGAACACCTCCAATCCCCAAGGACCTGCGGGCTGACCTGATTATCGCTGGTCTGTAATTCAACAGTCGGCAAGGTGCTGTTATGCCTAGAGGGGTCTGAAGGAGTGTGTGTGTGTATTCCGTCACTGATATGTATCATTAGAGTGTTGCCTAACGTCTCGAGCTACTTGGGTTTTGCATGTAAGACTGTTTCTGTCAGACACGCTAGAGGTAGATCACTCACAGTGCAGCCCTGAAGTGACACAGACACACATTCAAAACACACAAACACAGACGCACGCGCGGTAAAAACAAGGTATTTATCAGTCAAGCTTGTTTTGTTATTGCAGGCATTCTTTTGACATGAGCTTTGACTGTGGCCTTTGCAAAAGAGGAAATCAAATAAGAGGGCTGAGAGGAGCAGCGCTACCATCCCCTCCAGCATATACAAACAGAAATAAACCACCGTAGTGTATGTCTAACAATAGGAAAACAACTTTTACTTCAAGGCTATTGCAAAGTTTGAGCAGTCATGCTAAAAGCCATGCATATGTATCTCTGTGCTTACGCATTCTGAGACACTCATTTCCCCAGACAGCTATTTGTTTAGTTATATTTAGCATCACAGTCAGGATGCGTCATGAGTGATTTTGTTGATCAGCTGTGGGTTTGTCGAACTGATCAGGGAACGTAGCATTGGAACAGGTTCTTTGTTTTGTTTTTTAAGTAGGAAGAGGCAGTGAGAAACTGGCCGCCAATCATCCCAGTGACCTACACTGTGTAGCAGCCACGGAACATCTCAATCCAACATTGGCTCAAGCAAATCAATGAACAGACCAGCGGAGAAGCCAAAGTGTAGCTGAGTGCTGCCATCTTCTGGACAGCTGCCATATAGAGAGGGAAAACAATTGGATTAACACTACTGTAAAGTGATTCATCAATCAGGGGTTTGGCGAGGCCCCTTAGTTAGGCCTGAATATTACTTCATCATATATATATATATATATATATACACACACACATAAAGTGATGTTTTTGGGGTCAACAGTCCTGTACTGTCCTGAAATCTTTAGCTGTATAAATCAATGCCCTAAGTACAATTTCTACATTCTGAGCTATCATATGACATATAAAGAGAAACAATGCATGACAAAACTACTAAACCCGGATCCTTAGAGCTGTGAGGCGGATGTGCTAACCAGTCGTCCACCGTGCCGCCCATAACAAAATTTACTGGATAACGAACTGGAAGTGAGGTGGGATTATAGATGGGAAGTGACTGTCTTCTCCAAGATTTTTGAGGGAATGGGAGGTTGGAGATAGGGCGAAAGTTATTGAAATTATTCGGATCCGCACTGGATTGTTTTCAGTGTTGGGGTTATGGCTGCAGTTTTCAATACTCTGGGAACAGGAACACCATTAGACAGAGATGACAGAAGGGTTAGTAACGAGTGGGACCAGGGACGGAAGGCAAGCTTTGCCCAGAACAGTAGGGAGGAGTCAAGTTGGCAAGTGGAGGGCTTGGAACGACGGATGATTTCTGAGATAGCCAAGGCAGAGGGCAGAGTAAAATTTGAAAGTGAGAGGACGGCTAGGACAGGGAGAGGCAGTGAGGATGGACTAAGGCAGGAGGAAGTTGCTGGTGCAGAGGTGGTGAAAGCAACAGGTTTTTAATGGAGCAAGTGTGTTGAGGAGATGATGGAGATTATTATTGGTGTGAGTAACCAGATAATCTGGGGAGGAGAGAGAGTTTGTGCTGAGGAGGCTGTTGATAAGAGTGGAGAGATAGTCTGAGCTAATGTTCTTGATTTGGCAAAAAGAGATGGCCCGGGGTACACTGATTTTAGAACGTTATGTTAGTAGAAAAAGTTATTAGCACGTGGTCTGAAAAGGGGAGTGAGTCTGCATTTAATTTGCTTGTAGTGATACCGGAACAGCGTAGCAGATCCAGGATGTGTCCTTTGCAGTGAGTGGGAAAGTTAATTAATTGCTCTAGACCAAAGTTTTTTATGAAAAGATGAGAACTCGCTGGAAGTTGTGTTACTGGCGCTGTCCATGTGAATATTAAAATCGCCAAGCAGTATAATGTGAGGAGATAATGAAGTCAGAAGGGACAAGTAGGCAGCAAAGTCAGTTAAAACACACAATACTGATTGTGTTTTGGTGGCCGGTAAATAACAATGTTGGGACTGGGTCCAGAGAGTTTAGGTGGTGATTCAAACGTGGAGAAAACTGTCCTTTACTTTGAACTCTGTTTTTTAAAAAAAGCAAAGGGCAGTTAAGTCGACATATATGAGCTCAAGAATTGAGTGTTATCCAAATAACGGCGGAGCGACCAGCCTGAGTCGAGCAGCGCAGTGTGGACCCACCGACGGGGCACGAGAATGTTTCTTGATTCGTCAGAGATGGCGCCCCAACTGAGCCTTTCGGAGATGCTACTTTTCTGCCCTATCATGATACCCGCTCGTTTACCTGTGGAATGGTCCAAACAGGTTCTTTTTGAGCATTCCTCAACTTTCTCAGTCTTTGTTGCCCCTGTCACAGCTTTTTTTTTTTTTTGGGGAACGTGTTGACTATCGGTTTAAAAGGATTTGCAAATCATTACATTCTGTTTTTATTTACATTTTACACCACGTCCCAATTTCATTGGAATTAGGGTTTGTATCTCCACATGGCTAACATGTGGAGATACAAGAGAGATAATGTTGGAGCATTTTTCCAAGTTTGAGTACAAGTACAGACATACAAATTTGGCGTGGTATCAGTGCATCCCTACAAAATATGAAAGTTCATATCTCACAACAACATAATTACAGTAAATAAAGTGATTTTCTTATCTCCTTAGGTACTACCATCAGGTGAAAAATGCTCATGGTTACCTCACGCTCACCCCGCTGCACTTGTCAAGCTAATGAGTGGTGACGCATAGTGAGTTATTGCACTGACTAACAGGCCGCTGCTTCTGCTCACGTCATGGTTTGATCTTTTATTTACAGCTCTTTTTGTTCTGTATTTCAGGACTATTTTCTGAGCTCTTTGCAGTCAACACACTACAAAGGAAGGCCCACGTCTTTGGGCGGCAGTGTGCGGAATGGAAGAGAAAGACTATGTTCAGAAACACAAAATTACAGCAGTTCACTTGGCCATTTCACTTTGCATTGGCCTGGTTGCAGTTATGGAGATATTTGCAATATATATGTTAGGTTGAAAGGGCGCACACAAAGTAGCCAACAGATTGAAACATCCTGCAGACACAAAGACGGAACACTACATAGTCAAGATGGAGGACAAACCGTTTGACTTCAGGTGTGGTTGCATATGATTCACTCAAGCGGTTGTCTGCATCATGGAAATAGAGCCGCTACCTCAAACTATTATTCTGCCATTAGTTTTCTGCAGGTCATGATTGTGGCATAATACAATGGCATTCATCTATTTCATTCATTTTAGTTCTTAGAGAGCGCCACACAATTTAATTACCCCTTCTCCTTCCTGAATGTGGGAGCGGGAGAGAGCGTCTCGGCCTCCTCCCGTCACTCGCTCACTTCTTGTAAAGGATCGAGGGTGCCGAAACAATGATGGATAGAGTCTGAAAACTGCATTATTTCTGATGCATTTTTGATTATTTCTACCCGTTCCATTTTTTTCCACAGGAAATGCAATAAGCCTGATACGTCCAGAGTTCTGTCAGAGACATGCTATTGCAACAGCTCAGGGATCGCTTCGCATCGATGGGGAGGTCATTGTTTCTGAAACAAGGAGTCCTGTTTTATTTTTTATTTACTCATTCTTCTTTTCTTACTTTTTTTTTCATTTTGGGCAGAGTCTGTCTTTTCTCACAGCCTTTGAGACTTGGTCCTCTTGTATGTCTTCAGCTCGGAGACATTCTCATTTGGACCGGTGTCTCGGATGCCCCAACAGATAATTCCTCATTGAAACAATTTCAAGGACCTCTTCAAAGGGAATTAATCAATAGTGCTCAAATGTGGGGTTATGCTGATATTGTTCAAGTGCAGACACTCCCTTAGCCCCTTAATGCCAGTCAGAGCACATAACTTTGGGTTTTGGTTACTAGAATTCAATCTGTAAACGGAGTGTATCAATTACTTCAATTATGACCCAAAAAAAATAACTATGTACTCCAAACAAAGCAGACGATAAACCTGAGTGCTAATGCTCTCATTTTGGAAGTTCCTATGATCAAACAAACTAAATGTTTTCAGTGTCTATTAAATGTAAAAGCTGCCAGCAAAAAAATTATCGCTAAACCCTGCAAGCTTTTTTCTTTTTTACCAAACCAATAGTGGGGAAATCCTTTGTTTAGTTGTTAAAGTAAAATAAAAAAATTAAAAATGTTTTGTTACTTGACCTATTTAGACTTTTATGGAGGATGGGTAATTCACAAATGCATATTTATTCATTTAAATCAACATATTTCAATTTTCTGTATGATTTATTAAAAACAAGTTGAGATATCAACGGATCATTTAGTAAATAATGTCTTTCAACTTTATTTCCTCACCCATGAGGTTATGTTTTCATCTGTTTAGGTCTGCTCACTTGTTTGTTGGTTGTCTGTTCATTTTGTTGTGATTGTGTGATTTCTGTATATAAAAACTCCCTACACTGATTTTATAAAAATGTATCTATTTTTTGAAAAGTCAGAGATTGAAATGTAAAATTATGCAGTTGTAATTTAAATTAACAATTCCATTAATATATACTGCAGCTCATAAAATCAGGTTGTAATTTGACTTTGCTTAAGTAGGAACTTATTAATTTTTGCCACTATAGTTAAAAAAAATAAATAAAATAAAACCTAAAATTCTTTTTTTCTGTCCACGTGACGTGTAAGTCTTGGTAGAGGCCTGTGCTCTCAGAGTTCACTTGTGAGCCGTTTCTTCTTCCTTAAAAAAAGGGAGTTACTTTTCAATCACCCTGTATATGTTTTTATCAAGTACAATTTTATAAAGTGATCATTTCTTTATTAAAAAAAACATCAAAAAAATGTTTTTGAGGGGAGGCTGGAACGGATTAATGCGGCATTTTTATTAATTTCAATGGGGAAAGATACAAGTGTTTTGAGTTCTGAGCGTTGTTATCGATTGTTGCTCATCGGATAATTTCAAAAATGACAGTTAATTTACATTGTGTCACTGATTTCGTTAGATGCCAACAGCAAAGCCTTGGTTAGATGTATAACGGCAAAATGCAGCCACTGTTATGCTACACTGCTTGTCAATACATGAGAAAGGGTTCAGTACAACACCAAAGGCGCTTTTGGCACACTTGAGAAACTCCCATACTGTGACTGTAATGTATATCCTGCACCTCACTAACCCCTTCCTTACAAAGCAGTGTTCCGCTCCACTTTTCTTTGATTTGGGCAACAGCTCGACACACACACACAGAGCTGCGCCGCACCACTGGGTCACGAGCCCAGGTGAAGCCGTCCAGGTGAGCTTGGCAGAAGAACGCAGGCGGCTGCTGGCGGTTTGTAGGGTTTGACGCTCAGATGGGCTCTGAAGCTCCGTCTTGGCAACCCACTTCACACGCAAGCACTGTAACACCAGGTAAAGCAGGAATTTACAGTACACAGCACTTGCCAGGCTCCATCGTGCATTTGCCACAGTCTTTTTTCTTTTTTTTTTGCAACATACGATAAATGAAACTGCCTGATCCCTGATTAGTGCGTGTTAAGCATTGTTGCTTAGGGAAACAACACCTACCACATTTCCTCAAATAGTGACCTGAGGGAAATTACTTAGGGGGAGGGCACTGATTAGGGCAGAGGCCTTTATTTTTACAATGCATTTTTCCAATAACATCAAACAATATTGCCAGTTTATTACAATTCATGTCAAGCTAAAGTGGAGTTTACAAGAAAATAAAAAGGATTGCTAATAAAGAGACTAATGCTGTGAACATTGGCACTTATTTCAGAGTTCTGAACTTAAAACCATTGTCTGCAGAAAGAATTCCCTCTCAAAAGACTCAGTATTTACTTTATGCTTATTTCCTGATGGGTTTTTTTAGCAGATCTTCACCCTCCCACATTTTGGTAGAAAACCTCGAGCCTGTGACATCAAAGCCAGAAGCCGATCTGTATTCCCCATACTAGTTAGCGTACTAGCAAGTCTGGGGCATAAGTGTCGCCTATATTCAAAGTCTGGATGCTTTTTTATTTGTATTTTTTTTTATAGTGAGTTTAGATAACCTTGGGTGGCCTTTTGTTAAAATCAATCTGTGTAGTGCCTCAGGTAAGTGATTAATTTCCGAATATGTACACAAGTTTTGTTACCCGTATGTTGGATTGATTGCATCGCTCACCTTTCTAAAACAGTTTCGGAAGATGACATGACACAGATGTTTGCTTTTATGAAGTTTTTGGATGATCGGTGGTGTCATGTAACTGCGGACTTGGAGGGGCACTACTGGTTGTCAAAACGGCTATCCCATGCAACGTACCATTTTATCAGGCTTGCACACTTGGAATAAAAAACGTTACACGCTTTTGTGACATTAAAGGCTTTTTTGTACGGTCAGGGGCTCAGCTGACCGCTACTCCGATGTGCATGGCTTGCAGACTTTGATATGCACGGCTGGTCATCGCGACGTGTTTATACCATTTCAATTAATAAATTAGCTATTTTTAGCATATTAAATGAGCTATTAAATATAATTTTGTGGAGCTAAATCTGTTGTGTTTGTCAGATTGGGGTCCAATCCTAGGGTCGTGGGCGTGCTGGAGCCTATCCCAGCTATCATCGGGCAGGAGGCGGGGTACACCCTGAACTGGTTGCCAGCCAATTGCAGGGCACATACAAACAAACAACCATTCGCACTCACATTCAGACCTACGGGCAATTTAGTCTCCAATTCATGCATGTTTTTGGGATGTGGGAGGAAACCACAGTGCCCTGAGAAAACCCACGCAGGCACGGGGAGAACATGCAAACTCCACACAGGCAGGGCCGGGGATTGAACCCAGGTCCTCAGAACTGTGAGGCAGACACGCTAACCAGTTTTCCACCGTGCCAATAATATAATATAATATAATATAATATAATATAATATATAACAATACGCCGCTTTAGTTGCGGGCCGAACAGCATGCCTGCGACCCGAGTGAGGAGAAGCGGCTCAGAAAATGGATGGATGGATGATGTTTTACCATTCACGGTCTATGTCTCCATGGGGGTCGCCATTGCCGAGTGACATGAGATTGTGAAGCAACTTGGTGAAGTCTGAGTTTTTTCTCAGACTTTCCTACCTGGACCTCCCAGTTTGAGTGACGTGTGTGCACTTTTCCTGATTGGAGTTCGGAAAACTCAGACTTTCCACTTTTCTGGAATGCAGCATTAGACCTTTGAAATAAAGTTTTGGGAAGATGATTTAATCACAGTCATTAGCTTTTGTTAAATATGAAAGCCTTTTTCTCTTTTCGGTGTCTTGTCCGTAACATTCTAATCCAAAACAGTGTCATAAATGAGCAATTTTTTTCTTTTTTTGTGAATTAAAGCAGCAATTGAACATGATTACGGGCAGGTGTTGTATTGCTGTTGGTAAGCAACAGTATGTGAGAGGAATATAAGGTATACTACTAACATTAAAGATGCCCTGGTGTTCGGTACCTCAAGCAAGATGGCGGTTTCTTTTTTTTTGGGGGGTTTCCCTGAAAGGTAGTAGTTTTGGAGAAGCGAGGATTCTGCCCGAAGGCAGGCAATTTGGGAGACATTTTGGACATTCACCAAGTGAAACTTTAGCCTTGCCTCAGTTACAATTTCTCTCCAACTTAATCAATTTTTTCCCATGTTACCAGTCTCATGCCATCGTTGGGCAATGGGAGAGTGTTTAACTCTGCTAATTAGGATCGGGATGAGAGTTTACAAAGAAATTTGTTTGCAGTTCTGCATGATAAGAACTATTAATAAATCCAACTTAGCAATTTTAGAAAAAAAGGCCAAGAACCCACAGTATTTTGAATCATTGTTCTCAGACAAATAGAATATCATTACACAAAAGGTCTCACACACATGCACGAACATACATACACAGTCAGCATGTTTAGCAGGCCCGAAGTCTCCTGGCGCACCCTCTCCAGTGACATTTTGTCAGTGGGTGAGTGTGGCACCGAGGCCGTGCTGATGTGATTGGCTTTGTGCTTTGCTGTCTCAGTGACCTGCGGAAGATTGATGGAGGGGTGGGGCTGGGGTGCATGTGGGTGGGTTGCACCTAGGTGGATGTGTGGAGGCCTTTGAGAGAGGGGACAGGCTGAAAAGGTCAAAGCGCTGAGGTGAAGCCTCTGGTATTGACTTTGCAGAGATTCAGTCTGATGAGAGTCAAACACCGGTGATGATCCCACAGCTCTGTGGGTGTGTAAACATGCACACACACCAGCAAAATACCACCTGCTGGATTTGGTTTGATTGCAATACTTGAGAGTTAGAAATTGCCTCCGGAGTAGAAGGAGGCAAACTATTATCGCCATTTCTCAGAACATTTCCAAATTACAGGAGGTAATTCATGTTTCAACTTGCCACATCTTTATTTGGATTTATAGTCTTGTCACGGCATCATGTCTTTGACTCTTGTGTCATTTTGACAGAGTTAAAATTCCAGTGTAGTTGTTGTCATTAGTGGTTCTCACAGCATCCAGCGTTGAAAATTGATCAAATGGGAAAAATGTGACCGTGTATCAGGTTTTGAGGCTCCACATACAGATATAGATAGACTGTTACTCAAGTTCCAAAGCCTATGATGATCTACTGAAAAATATTTTTAACAATCTTTTCTGCATTATTTTTAATGCTGGTCTGAATCTTTGGTGGATTTTATGTTCACACTTGAGCTGATTTTTTATTTTTTATAACTGCAGTTGTTTGTTTAAAGGCGGCACAGTGATCAATTGGTTAGAACTGCCTCACAGTTCTGAGGACCGGGGTTCAAATCCCGGCCCCGCCTGTGTGGAGTTTGCATGTTCTCTCCGTGCCTGCATGGGTTTTCTCCGGGTACTCCGGTTTTCTCCCACATCCCCAAAACATGCATGGTAGGTTGATTGAAAACTCTAAATTGCCCGTAGGTGTGAATGTGAGCGCGAATGGTTGTTTTTTCATATGTGCCCTGTGATTGGCTGGCGACCCGTTCAGGGTGTACCCCGCCTCTCGCCCGAAAATAGCTGGGATAGGCTCCAGGACGCCAACGACTCGTGAGGATACAGCGGTACAGAAAATGGATGGATGTATGGATGTTTGTTTACATTCAAACTTCCGATCCTGCAACCAATGCGAGTGACGATCATGCACGCTGTGATTGAGAGATGAGAATTTCTGCATCCTGCCGCCCACATAATGGTCAGGAAAGACTTCAATCATGTTCCTCTCTACACATTATTAGGAATCCCATGTGCGTTCCTGGCAGGACATGCCCTGCTCCAACATTACTGGCTGCACCAATCACACTGATTGGCTGCTGTATCCCTGTAGAACATGCTCTACTGCTTTCAGACGGGCAAAGTATGTGCTTTAAGTTTGCCGGCGTTAATATCAATCCCATGCACCCTCGAGCAACCAGTCTACATGTGTTTTGTGGACTTGGAGAAGGCGTTCGACCGTGTCCCTCGGGGGGGCCCTGTGGGGGGTGCTTCGGGAGTATGGGGTACCGAACCCCCTGATAAGGGCTGTTCGGTCCCTGTACGATCGGAGTCAGAGTTTGGTCCGCATATCTGGCAGTAAGTCGGACTCGTTTCCGGTGAGGGTTGGACTCCGCCAAGGCTGCCCTTTGTCACCAATTCTGTTCATAACTTTTATGGACCGAATTTCTATGCGCAGCCGAGGCGTAGAGGGCGTCCGGTTTGGTGGCCTCAGTATTGCATCTCTGCTTTTTGCAGAAGATGTGGTTCTGTTGGCTTCATCAAGCTGTGACATCCAACTCTCACTGGAGCAGTTCGCAGCAGAGTGTGAAGCGGCTGGGATGAGAATCAGCACCTCCAAATTCTGAGACCATGGTCCTCAGTCGGAAAAGGGTGGCGTGCCCTCTCCAGTTCGGGGATGAGATCCTGCCCCAAGTGGACGAGTTCAAGTATCTTGGGGTCTTGCTCACGAGTGAGGGAAGAATGGAACGGGAGATCGACAGGCAGATCGGTGCAGCGTCTGCAGTGATGCGGACTTTGTATCGATTCGTTGTGGTAAAGAAGGAGCTAAGCCGAAAGACGAAGCGCTCGATTTACTGGTCGATCTACGTTCCTACCCTCACCTATGGTCACGAGCTGTGGGTCGTGACCGAAAGAACAAGATCCCGGATACAAGCGGTCGAAATGAGTTTCCTCCACAGGGTGTCCGGGCTCTCCCTTAGAGATAGGGTCAGAAGCTCGGTCATCCGGGAGGATCTCAGAGTAGAGCCGCTGCTCCTTCACATCGAGAGGAGCCAGATGAGGTAGCTGGGGCATTTGATTCGGATTGAGGTGTTCCGGGCACGTCCCACCGGGAGGAGACCACGGGGACGACCCAGGACGCGCTGGAGAGACTAAATCCTTCGGCTGGCCTGGGAACGCCTTGGGATCCCCGCGGAAGAGCTGGATGAATCTACTGCCGCGGAAGAGCTGGATGAATCTACTGCCCCGGCAACCCGACCTCGGATAAGCGGTAGAAAATGGATGGATGGATCTATAATATCAATCCCACTAATCTTAAACCACCCTAATCCTAAACTATCCTACACCACCTTAACCCCAACCCTACCCGTAAACCTAACCATAATAAACTTTGTTTTTATTTTGTGCAAATATGACACGTTTGGGATGGCTCTCTCATTGTATTTGTGTAGCCTGCCCTTCGCGTGATGCAGGAGCCAATCATGCTGCAGCAGGGCGTGTCTTGCCAGGACCGCAGGTGGGATTCCTGATAACGCCTCACCAACAACTTTGCACAGCATGAAGATCATGGAAGAAGAAGGAAGAAAACTGGACCACCTGTATGCCAATGTGAAGGGAGCTCTTATTTTATATTTGAATTAGAAAATAATATCCTATGTATTTATGATTGTTATTATTAATTATTGTGATTTTTTGTTCTATCTTGTGTGCACATCTTTGTTATGGCTGTGGTTGTTTTTTATTTAAGTGCTCTATAAATAATTAGTTCCTTGTTACTGTATCATCCAAACTTCCTTCTCATATAACTTTGCATCTTTTGCCTACCCTGAAATTTCTCTTCCTTCTCCTCATCCTTCTTTCCATCCTTCTATCAGCACTGGCCAGCGTGTTTTCTCCAGGACGTTTCCCATCATTGTTCTTCAGTTCACAGTGCCATGCCTTTATGTTTCCTGCCCCATCTCAGTCCATTCGTCTTATTGCTGCCTGGAAGCACTGGCTGCCTCTCAGCGTTTCCTCGTCTGATGCCGCTCTTGTGAGCTCAGGATCTCTCACTCGGGGCTGCCCCAACCCCAGGGAACCTGCCGGGCTAATTAAAGGAAAACAAAAGCCGCACATTCCAGGCGCTTGCCGTGCAAAACACTGGTTATTAGGACTAAAAGTCAAACTTCATGATTCATTAAGAAGAGGAAATGTGAGCAGACAGATCAGCGAGGCTAGAATGCTGCAGAGAGATGAAGCCAAGGAGGAAATGGAGAAGTGTGTGGGAAGGGAGCGTGTGTGTATGTGTGTGTTTCTTTAACTGTGAAAAGTGTGGCGCCAGAACAGATCTAATAGACATAATTTTGGTATTATTTTCCGCACATATGACTTGTTTTAATACAATGAGTATGTATATACAGAGGATATAAGAAGTCTACACACCTCTGTTCTAATGCCAGGTTTTTGTGATATGAAAAGAGACCAAGGTACATCATTCCTAAACTTTTTCCACTATTAACGCAATTGGAAAAAAATGTTTTCGAGAGGGCAAGTTAAAAATAACTGAGATGTGTGTGTACACACCCTAGTGTAACTGAGGACATTGCTGCGTTCAGAATTAACCAATTACATTCCAACTCATTGAAATCAGTCTGCAAAAACCTGCATCATCCCAAGTGTCTTAACCCCGAATAAAGTTCAGATGTTCTTGTAGGCTTTCCTAAAAAAAGAATTTGTCACATCTTGCTGCACAAACCATGATCCGTAGGGCACTTCCACCGCATCGGAAGGACCTCATTGTTCAAAGGTATTTGTCAGGAGAAAGGTACAAATGAATTTCCAAGGCATTAAATATACCATAGAACACAGTGGAGACAGTCATCACCAACTGGTTGCCCCTCCAAACATGATGAAAAGACAAGAAAACCGGTCAGGCGGCTGACAAGAGGCTGACAGCAACATGGAAGGAACTGTCGGAATTTTGGGCAGGGTTTCTGACAACAATCTCCCATCTTCTTAATATCTCTGTGCTATAGTGAAAGGTGGCAAGATGTCTTTGTAAGCCTTATCGTACAATTAAAAAAAAAAAAAAAAAAAACAAAAAAAAAAAACATCCAAACCCGGCTACATTTTTGCAATGAGTTGTACAGCTTATGGGCCACATTTATATCGGAAAAATATTTGCAATCATTTAACTTGATAAAAAATGTTTTGGGGGGGAGGCATCACAAAAACCTGGCATTAGATCAGGGGTGTGTACACTTTTTACATCAGAAGTTTTAGAGGTAATTTTGGTATTATTATCGGCTTTTTTTTGTGGATTAAATATGAATATATTTAGTGTATATTTTGTGTGTGCTGACATACAAGCTTATAACCATTCGTCACCTGCACTTTGGAATAACAATGCTTATTACAAGTGTGCACTGCGCAATTTAAGACTGGGCCTCCTTTCTCTTTGGTCTCCTTACATGGAGCAGCTTTCCTCTGTGTGATATTTTCCTGTGGCTCTAATGAGTTGTAAGTGGCCAATACTTTCTTCTGCAGGAAACACGTGTCAAACTAATTAACTTTTAATGAGAGGAAACCCACTGATTAAAGTGTTTTCCTTGGCAAATGAGCCTATTAATTCTGTTGGTTTGAGAAGTCGGGTGAGAGGAAGGCTCTGTTCAGTGGTCTGCACCACTCCTCACACTCTCTAGCACCCACCCACACACACACACACACACACACACATTCGAGCCTCTGCTCAGTCTGTTTGACCAGCTGCTGAAGGTGACCTAAATTCCCCCCTTCAACGTGGTGCCCACTACTGGATGGATGGATGATTTATGGGGGGAAAAATATTGTATTACCACTCCAATATACTGTATGTTGCGACTGGAGCAAGATTGTGTGACTTGACTTGCTTAAACCAAGTAATGACTTGACTCGACTTGCTTGATTTTTTGCCACACACATTCAAAGTCACAGATATTGCCCTGTGGAATGTGAGGATGGCGACCCTCAAGTGGACAACAATAGAGTAATACCTGCACCTCGCATGCAAATTGTCTTGTAATGCAAAGTCAATTTTTATACGATGACTCTATTAATCAACGGGCTCATCGATAGTATAATTGATTACAGAAATATTCAATAGTTGTAGCCCAAATTTGAATGATGACTCGTGAGAATGACACTGTGTTCACACCAGATGTGTGGCAAACTTTCCCCTCATGTTACTAGCGTTGAGTTTGATCTAGGGAGTTGTGTCTACACCAAACATGAATTTGCTTCATTTGGAGAACCCTTGGTGTCACCGGTGGACAGTGACACACGGTAAACAATAACAAAACAGTAAAGAACAGCTGTAAATATGTAAAGATATATATATATATATATATATATATATATACACACCAGATTTGCCAACTTCCTCGCTCACCATTCCCTATGCAGGCCTGCTGTTTTTTTGTATGGTCGCGGTATTGGAAGCAGGAGTTATAAAAAATTTTGCGGTGCCCACAAACAGCGACGATAATTGTATCCTCCATTGTTCTGCTCACCAACTCCAGGACACTACGTGTAACGCAGTATATTCTCAATGCCGACTGGCTATCACGAAGCAGCGTTACGCAAATTTGTGGCTTAGGTTGAAATTTTCAAAATAGAGTCAATAGTCAAAGAAGCAAATTTACACGTGTTCCCCTTGCTCCTGTTGCATCAAACACGTCTTCTGCGTCACCCGGCAAGAATTTGCACATTTACATTGACTTTATATGTATTCATGTGCGTGAATAGTTCAATTTGTGTCTTGTGTGAATGCACCATGAGGGTGCAACAGGGAGTTGATTAAAAAAATATATATCTGTCACATGTTGTCAATTACTCCCTTTGTGAGGCAGAATGTGTCCAAATAATTTTTTCGTTATCAATCGGCGTAGCGTGAGACTGGCATGCACATGAGACAAACATTAGGTGGGCATTAGATGATTGACAGACACATTTTAATGAAGGTGGTGGATATCTGAGTGGCTCATTTCATGCGTTGGTGAAGTGTAAGAGGTAATGGAGATTTGCCTATTTGACTTTATTTTCACAATAGAATGACTTCAACTGCCAAGAATGTGCATTAGAAAGCACTAACTTCTCAGTAGAGCTGCAATGGATGCAATAGAGCAGAGCGCCACTCTGCACTATTCCCTGAACGGACCGGTTTTGATGTTTTGTGATCGACGCAGGCCTCTCAGAACCTGGCAATTGTGCCCGTTTCATCTCTCAATTACTGTCAGGGTTTGAAGCGCTGATGTTCCACCTTCATCTGTCACAATATGTCTCAAGTTTGTTGAAGAATGTGAAATAAAGGTAAGCCGGCTAGCCCAAAAACAAAAGCCGGAGACATGTGGGCCCAGCAGCTGCTGCGGTTTTAAAGCCTGCCCGAGCACTTAAGATGAAATCCATTTTGTTTCAAGTTGCGCACTCCACTTGCCTGATGAGGGCTCAAGGGGTGAAGAGAGAGAGAGAGAGAGAGAGAGAGAGAGCCCGAGTGAGCGCACCAGAGAGAAATCTGTTTGATTTGTCAGAAGTTTTTTAATTTTATCTACAGCTGTCAGGATGCCGGCGATCCACACCTCATCGCCGCCTTTTATCTGACTGATTTCACCCCAGGCTCCAGACACTCATCTCTAATACACACGCTGCGTGCGCACAAATGAGAAACGGCCGTGACAGGATGTACAACTATTCATTAGGTAAAGAAAACAAAGAGCTGCAAATAAAAGTCGAGAACAAACAGTGATTCTTTTATACGGGATTTAAAGTGACTTTGTAAAGACAAAAAATTACACCTAGAGGTTCAAAACAATTGTTTGACTACTCAGTAGTATTATCCTGCATCAGATACTCAGGGAAGCATATAAAGTGCATATTACCAGATGCACTGGATTAATGTCCAGGGCATGGTGAAGAAATATAGTGAACCTCCAAAGTCAAATGCCCCAAAAGTCACAATTTTGGAGCTCAACAAAAATTTGCTGGAACAATATGCCTCAAAAGTCAAACAATACTTGGAGCTAAAACCAACAACATGCCTGACTTCAGGTGAGATATCAGCAAGATGGGGTCTGGGACGGTACTCTGTTCAATACAACCATGTGGCAATTACAGGACACTTCTGTCAGTCTTTGTGCATGTAAAACTGTATCAATTCACTTTCATGTATCCACAGACACACACCCCCTAGGACTCCTTCACTGGGTGTGGGGTCACGCACTTACTGCGACAAATAACTCATGAATATGCAAATCGCTGTGTATCCCCTCACTTATACTCTCGTCCTGTAGACTTTTATAATTCACATAATTAATGCGACCACACTTCAGTTGTAAAGTCGGGTTCACGACCCTTGTCCTGCAGGCTTCATCTCCTGTCCTTGTCCTGCTCTATCTTGTCCTGTCCTTCCCTCACAGGGTGTAGCACTACAGCCCCATGCAACATTTAATGTTTCATTGTTGTAGATACTGCAATGATTTACTTCTCTCATCCTGTTTACAATTAGTGCTTTGTCTTTTGTTTCTCTCTCCCTTCTAGAAACTTTGTTCTGTTCGACTGATCAAGTCTGATTCTCAATAAAGCTCAATTATAATACCACAGCGAAAGCTTAAAAACTCCACTGTGACTCAGTAAAACTGTTCCGGCATGAAAGTGATACAGATTTTCCAGTCTGCTTGACCTAACAGCCGAACAGGACAAAAAAAAAAAAAAAAAAAAAAGAATATACAATAAAAAAAATAACTACCGGTAATTTCACTTGAAAATGAATGACCAATTGCTTTTCTTTTTTTAGATAATCAACTGTTTTATTTCTTAAATTCACATTCAGCTGAAAACTGCATTATCTTGACGAGAAACATTTTCAGTGAGGCAATTCCAAACAATTTTTCTCCAGTTTCCTACTACATCCCAAAAACATGCACGGTAGGTTGATTGAAGACTCTAAATTGCCCGTAGGTGTGAATGAGAGTGTGAATGTTTTTTTGTTTACAGTATATGTGCAGAGGCACGGTGGAAAACTGGTTAGAGCGTCTGCCTCACAGTTCTGAGGAGCGGCGTTCAATCCCCGGCCCCACCTGTGTGGAGTTTGCATGTTCTCCCCGTGCCTGCGTGGGTTTTCTCCGGGCACTCCGTTTTCCTCCCACATCCCCAAAACATGCGTGGTAGATTAATTGAAGACTGCCCGTAGGTGTGTATGTGAGTGGGAATGGTTGTTTGTTTATATGTGCCCTGCAATTGGCTGGCGACCAGTTTAGAGTGTACCCCGCCTCTTCCCCGAAGATAGCTGCGATAGGTTCCAGCACGCCCGTGACACTAGTGAGGATAAGCGGTACAGAAAATGGAAGGATGGATGTTTAAAGGCTGCAAAGATTGATTTAATAACTTGAATAATTCAATTGTAAAAAAAAGTTCAAAGCACAATCGCTGCCTCAAAGCATCTCGGAGAGGCGGCTGTGGAGTTTTTGAACAGCATGTTCAATAGAATTCTAGCGCGTGAAAAGATGCCTGAGGAATGGAGGAAAAGTGTGCTGGTGCCCATTTTTAAGAACATGGGTGATGTGCAGAGCTGTGGGAACTATAGAGGAATAAAGTTGATGAGCCACACAATGAAGTTATGGGAAAGAGTAGTGGAGGCTAGACTCAGGACAGAAGCGAGTATTTGTGAGCAACAGTATGGTTTCATGCCTAGAAAGAGTACCACAGATGCATTATTTGCCCTGAGGATGTTGATGGAAAGTACAGAAAAGGTCAGAAGAAGCTACATTGTGTCTTTGTAGATCTAGAGAAAGCCTACAACAGAGTACACAGAGAGGAACTGTGGTACTGCATGCGGAAGTCTGGAGTGGAAGAGAACTTTGTTAGAATAATACAGGACATGTACGAGGGCAGCAGAACAGTGGTGAGGAGTGCTGTAGGTGTGACCAGTGAATTTAAGGTGGAGGTGGGACTGCATCAGGGATCAGCCCTGAGCCCCTTCCTGTTTGCAGTGGTGATGGATAGGCTGACAGATGAGGTTTGACTGGAATCCCCGTGGAACATGATGTTTGCAGATGACATTGTGATCTGCAGTGAAAGCAGGGAGCAGGTGGAGGAACAGTTAGAAAGATGGAAGCACGTAGTGGAAAGCAGAGGAATGAAGATTAGATGAAGTAAAACAGAATATAGGTGCATGAATGAGAGGGGTGGTGGGGGAAGAGTCAGGCTACAGGGAGAAGAGATAGCAAGGGTGGAAGACTTTAAATACTTGGGGTCAACCGTCCAGAGCAATGGTGAGTGTGGTCAGGAAGTGAAGAAACTGGTCCAAACAGGGAGGAATGGGTGGAGGAAGGTGTCATGTGTGTTATGTGACAGAAGAGTCTCTGCTAGGATGAAGGGCAAAGTTTATAAAACAGTGGAGAGGCCAGCCATGATGTACGGATTAGAGACAGTGGCACTGAAGAGACAACAGGAAGCAGAGCTGGAGGTGGCGGAAATGAAGATGTTGAGGTTCGCTCTCAGAGTGACCAGGTTGGATAAAATTAGAAATGAGCTCATCCGAGGGACAGCCAAGGTTCGATGATTTAGAGACAAAGTTAGAGAGAGCAGACTTCGATGGTTTGAACACATGCAGAGGAGAAATAGTGAGTATATTGGTAGAAGGGTGATGAGGATAGAGCTGCCAGGCAACAGCGCTAGAGGAAGACCAAAGAGAAGGTTGTTGGATGTCGTGAGGGAAGACATGCGGGCAGTTGGTGTTCGAGAGGAGGATGCAGGAGATGGGCTTACATGGACAAGGATGACACGCTGTGGCGATCCCTAAAGTGACAAGCTGAAAGGAAAAGAAGATTGGAAGTGTTGGTATAAATACCATAGCTGGGACAGGCTCCAGCACGACCGCGACCCTAGTGAGGATAGAGTGGTACAGAAAATGGATGGATGGATGAATGCAAACTGAAGACACTGCTCATAGAAGTCTTTTATTGCCTGTGTAATAATTAACACAGCCACTTCCTAAATATGTTGATTTGTTGCAAGTTGCATTTGGCATGGAAATAAGTATTATTTTCTTGGCTATACACTTCAGAACAAATGCTGAAATTTTCCCAAGACTTTCACTTCTCCTCCACATTTGGAGGCGCATATGTTCATAGCTGCTGTTCTCCATATGTTATTTGTATTTTCCGCCAAAGTGCCTATAAGCTGCCTACTTTTTATATAGAGTAAGTGCATATACAGTGTTCCCTCGCCACTTCTCGCTTCATGTTTTGCGGCTTCAGTGCTTCGCGGGTTTTTCCAAAATACATACCCATCAAAAAAATAAATAATTCATATCGGCAGCCATATTGCGGAAAGACGCGTTGTTTCATGTTGATGTGCGAGAGTAGTTTTCCTGCATGCCAAAAAAGATGAGTTGACTCAGAGGCTTTCTACATGCCTGTAATGTATAGTACATGCCACGGGCACTCATACAAGGCGCGTAATTGTCGCGACATCGACCAATGAGAGCACGACTGGATTTATCCCGTGAGCTGATTGGCTGCGCATCATCACAGCCTAACCCAGCATCTTCCCTTGTTGTGTCTCGCCAGTCTCGTCCACGCTGTTGACTGTCTCGCATACTGTATCTTAGTGTTGTGTTCGTGATAACTGTTTTTGTTTAAGCGATAACTTTTTTTGATTAGTTAAGCCCTTACAATGCCGCCTAAGCGCTGTGCCCCTGCGAAAGCTTCCTCCGGGGTTTCCAAGAGGAAGAAGAAGATGATGACCATCAGCGAAAAAGTAAAACTTTTAGATATGATCAAAGAGGGCAGAAGTTATGCATCTGTGGCACGACATTATGGCGTGAATGAATCTACAGTGCTGTACATCAAGAAAGAGGAAACAAACCTCCGCAAAACTGCTTCAATAAGGAAGCGAAACGTGTGGTAACTCCGCGTAACGAGACGGCATTATGTCCTTGTACAGGGGAATTTTGAAGCAAAAGAAAAAACAAAGACAACTACACCATGTTTTTTTCTAGGTAAAACCCCAGCTACATCATCAGCGCCTCCAGCAGAAGAGTCTCCGAGTTAACCTAAAGCCTCTACGAGTCAAGTGAGAGCCTCTCCTCCGCCACCAACGCAAGCCTCTTAGCCTCTCTCAGAAGGCAATGTTGACGAATGTTAATTACTGTATAAGGTTTTACAATTAAAGATTTAAGTAAATATGTGTACTGTTGTAATCATTGTCTCAGATATGTAAAGTATAAATACTGTTTACATATTTTAAACATTCTGGTACCCACATACACGAAAATTCTTAGGCAGGGGGGCAAATCCTACTTCGCGGTTTTTCAACTTTCGCGGGGTGTTCTGGTCCCCACTAACCACGAAAAACGATGGATCATTGTATCCCTTCATCTTAAGTCTCTCTCTGTCCACCACCAAATCGTACACTTTGAGGGGGGGGGAAAAAAAGCACAATTCCCACCACTTTCACTTACATTCTTCTAACTGAACTCACTAACACTACCAAATGATCATGTATTGATGATAACACTGCCTATGGATGACAAGACTACAACAACTAATAATAAAAATTATTATATATATATATATATATATATATATATTTTTTTTTTTTATTGAAACTGAAGGCTTGACGTGGAAAAACTGGCTGACTCAAGATCTAAACCACATACGGCCATGCTCACAATTACTGGGACCTCTTTATTTTTTGCATAACCTGTATATCTCTAGAAATAAATGGAAATGTACCAAACATATCATCAGGAGCATTTAATTGGAGGTCCAAAGCAATTTAACAATTTTTTTTTTTTATTTCAACCTAGATATCGTAATTTCAAGGAAAACCAAACAAACAGAAAACAGCATGTGCAGCAATATTGGCACCCCTCCTTAATATTTGGTTGCACACCCTTTGGCAGCGATGACAGCCTCCAAACGTTTCTTGTATCCATCTATAAGCTTTTTTCACTGCTCAGGTGGGATTTTTTCCCACCCTTCCTTTACAATTTCTTCTAACTCTTGAACATTTGCAAGGTTCTTTTCCCCCAATGGCAGATTTCAGCTCCCGCCAAAGCTTTTCAATTGGATTGAGATCGGGACGATTTTAAAATTACTGTGCGCTCTTGGATGTATGCTTTGGGTCTTTGTCTTGCTGGAGGACCCATGATCTTCACCTCAAACAATGTTTTCTTGCACCGGGTAAGAGATTTCGCTCTAAAATCGCTTGATAATTTTCTGATTTCATGATACTTGTGATACAGTCATGGCCTCCAGTACCAGGTGCAACAAAGCAACCCCCACAGCATGGTGGATCCTCCACCATGCTTGACTGTTGGCAGGATGTTCTTTTTCTTAAAGGCTTCATTGTGCCATCTGTAAACATATTGTTTGTTTGCATTGCATAAAAGCTCTGTTTTTGTTTCATCTGTCCATAAAACATTTCCCCAGAAGGATTGTGGTTTGTCCAGGTTCTCCTTTGCAAAGATCAGTCTTTCCTTGTCATGCCTTTTCTTCAGCAATGGTGTCTTCCTTGGCCTCCACCCATTAACCCCTGCTTCGTTTAGTGTCTTGTTGGGGTAACTGTTACAGGTTGGCCTTTAGATGTTCAACGTGGTGTTTTTTCCACCATTCGCACAAACCTTTAAAGACTCCTGTCATCACTTTTTCTCTTCCCCCCGCATCCAGGGAGATTCTTGAAAGTTCCATGCTTGGCAAACGTCTTAATAACATTTCACAGTGTTGATTAATGTGTTTATCTGGAGGGGAGCCTCGTCACTTTAACAGAGCTGACTTTGAAGTGTACATTCCATATGTCTGTTATTATTGATGCAACTAATTATCACACAGAAAAAGCCAAAGAAAAACAAACCACACATAAATCATTTGTTTAGTGTTTATTTGTTTACTAAAGTGGTTTAAAATTAACTATAATTCACAACTGTAAATGAAACCAGGGAGCAGACAAAAAGTTGTTTCTTACTACGACCTCAGGTCATTTCTGAAATGGGAACTGACTGCATATATATTTTTTTGTCATTCAGGTCATGATTGAAAGCAGCTGGTCAATATTATTATTCAGTGAAGCAGTGCTTTGGAGTAAAGCTGAAGCAACAAAAACGGAATTGACAATCCATCGCTTTGTATTTTTGTCCATTACTAAATAGTATCTTTCATCCGAATATACAAGTGTAGCTCAGAAAATTAAAATACCTCCCAAAAAAGTTGGACTAATGTTTTTATAGATGAATTAACACGTTTCAAAATCTTAATTCCCACCTGATTTTACATACATATTTTTGAAATCATTTAGATTGATTTGAACATATTTTGGGGTTTCTGTTAGCTGCAAACTATAATCATCAATTTGAATTATGAAAAATTTAATTATAAAATATTTCACTCTGTGTGTCGTGGATCTATAAGAGTTTCACTTTTTGATTTGAACCACTGAAATAAATCAAGTTCACCACAATATTCTAATTTATAGAGATGCACTTGTTGTGGTGAAAGTGACAATGAAAGAGGGAGAGCAAATCCCTTGAGACATCAGATGTATATTAATGCCTGCCCGAATATGTAATTTCTCCAGGGAGGCAAACATAGCTAACATTGCATGGTGTGATGCTGCCCCCCAGAGATAAAATATGGTACAACCCCCCAAAATTTGTACTAGAACCAAACGAGACGAGACTTAATTGCCAACGTGTATTAAGGGCAGTAAATTTGAATTCCTTTCTAATGGTTCTAATGTATTATAAGCGAGGGGCTCAAAGGACTGCGTAGGCCAGGTGTCAAGACTAGTTTTTATCACAGGCCTCGTCATAGTCATGGTTGTTCTCAAGGGAATAGTTATGAAGGTAAAAACAAATGTCTTTGTAGTGCATTCAATTAAATATAGGTTGAACATGATTTGCAAATCATTGTATTCTGTTTTTATTTATGTTTAACACAATGTCCCAACTTCATTGGAATTGGGTTGTACAATTGTTCGAGGTGCCAATAATCACGGTGCAGTACATACCTTGCATTTAAGTTGAGAAGTCACGTACGAGAAGAAAATGCAAAGTGGAGTGCTTATGCCTCCGGAACGGAATTAATGACATTTAAACGGAAACATTTTATAAGTCATTTTGAAATATGCTACAGGAGCCCTAAACGTGACTACAGCATTTGTAGAGCCTTTCCCTTTTGTTTTATTTCTTCTGGTTAGCTAGATAGACATTTTTGCCTGACCAATTAGAATATTATTCGACTATGCTGCGATACAGAGTACGTTGGTCCAAAAATGAAAAGACTGTCCTCTACAACTTCTCCAAAGCCTTCAAGCAAAAGTTGAGTACAGAAAAAAGGGGACCTAGTCTAGAAGAACTGAGCCACAAGTGATGCAATGTTTCTTGTTTATGACAAACCAAACAGTGACTTTCAGTCATTGGGTTTATGTGTGCCACATGTCTATTTGTGGCCACAGCCCCATGTACCACCCTCCACTGTAGATCTGCAATGTGTTTCTCTATGAGGGGTTTGAACATAACTCTCCAGCTGCCCCTAGAAGATGAGCCTGATGCCAAAGCACCCATCCACCTCGACTCCCTTACACCGATCAGTGCTGCTCTGTTTTGAACCTTCACAGACACCATATATAGGGCCTGCTATGAAGTCTCTGCACAATCCTGTCGTGCTGGTGTTTTAAAAGACAGGAGGGCACCATCTTCGTCTCTCCGCTGCAGCACAGACAGTTACAGTTGGGAATTCAGGCCATATCAGTATGTCATCCATTGCTGACTCTACTCCCAGTCCCTCTCTGTAGAACCAAGGCAGGGTATTGGTCACTTCTTGCAACAATTTTTCCATAAGGTGAGTATATATATATCCATCCATCCATTTTCTACCGCTTATCCGAGGTCGGGTCGCTGGAGCAGTAGCTTTAGCAGGGACGCCCAGACTTCCCTCTCCCCAGCCACTTCATCGAGCTCTTCCGGGGGGATTCCGAGGCGTTCCCAGGCCAGCCGAAGGACGTAGTCTCTCCAGCGTGTCCTGGGTCGTCCCCGTGGACTCCTCCCGGTGGGACGTGCCCGGAACACCTCACCGGGGAGGTGTCCGGGAGGCATCCGAATCAGATGCCCCAGCCACCTCATCTGGCTCCTCTCTATGTGGAGGAGCAGCGACTCTACTCTGAGATCCTCCCGGATGACCGAGCTTCTGACCCTATCACTAAGGGAGAGCCCGGACACCCTACGGAGGAAACTCATTTCGGCCGCTTGTATCCGGGATCTTGTTCTTTCGGTCACGACCCACAGCTCGTGACCATAGGTGAGGGTAGGAACGTAGATCGACCGGTAAATCGAGAGCTTCGCCTTTCGGCTTAGCTCCTTCTTTACCACAACGGACCGATACAAAGTCCGCATCACTGCAGACGCTGCACCGATCCGCCTGTCGATCTCCCGTGCACCAGTGCACCCTTTACCTTTTCATGTAGACATTTTCCTAAAGCTGTTTATTATATCTTCCTCTAGTATTTTAATTTCATTTTCTAGCTGTTGACAATTTTTTTTTACCTGATTTTTCCACCTCCCACCAACTTGCAAGGTTTTCAAACGCTTCTTTTTCCAGTCTCCTCTGACACCAGAAGTCAGAAAAGTATTGACAAATGTTTTTGTCATGAGTAAATTTCACATTAAAACGGCAATAAGGGCAATTTTTAAAAGGCACTTTTAAAGTAAAATCTACGATAACGACATGATAAGACAAGCAATTTATGGGTGATATTGTAGAATTATTCTTGTGCATTTTATCAATATATATTCTGTTTAATCCAGCACTGCTAATATCACCCCTGACAAACTTAACCCATGTAAACTGTCTCACTACTGGACTGAGGTCCCTCCGAGCATCTGTCAGGTCATTTTCTATAACTATACTAGATAGCATAGATGCTGACGGTAAATGAGGTTCTTCTGAGTTTAGATCTTGTGTGGTGCAATTCCAATTCACCCCACCCCCATTATTAATACAGATTGATGATTTAACTCAGTCACTTTACCATTGAATTTTAAAATAACTTTAAGCGTTCATTGCCATTAGTTTAGGCATATGCATGAATGAAAATAAATCCTTTCTTGTATTGCTGCCCGAATTACCTGAATTCTAAACTTCTACATTAAATGCTGAAATCTTCGTTAAACTGAGGGTTGTGAGAAGAGAAGGCTACCCCTGGACAAATGAGTGCCGTGATTTTAAGAAAATTATAATAATATTTTTTTAAAACAACACCCTGTTCAACTCATTTTCCAGTCTGCCTCATTGGTTGCTGTGCTGTGTGTCTCATTAAAATATCACATCTGTTTTTTTCATCCTGCAAAGGTCAACAATCACTCCTTGCTTTTCCTTATCCCTTCCATTTACACATTTAAACTTCCGACCCTTAACTTTTTAATTAAGAAAAGAAAAAGAAAGACAAAGACTTTTGTAACATATTTTCAAGAATGAAACACCCTTTGTGAAACCCCCATAACTTTGTTTTCAGACTAACTTTTCCTCTCTTTTCTTTTCTCAATTTAGTCAGTTTCTGTTTACTGAGGTGTTCATAACCTACTGTTTTCTGAATTCTCAAGACTGAATTAATGAATTCATCCACATAAGTGAAAAAAAATATGTTGCCTCGACAGAGTGTCTGCCATATGTTACATTCAAAGAAATGTTAATCTCCTTTAGTGAATAAAGCTCTGAATCATCCTGTGACATAACATCAGAATACTGTGACATACTATCATTGTCAATCACATCTTTGTTATACTGTTTCAGACAGCTGAGCCTCTATCTCATCTGCTCTAATCAGGCTACTGTCACTCTGTGCATCAATGATAACTATGCTATTATTGGATCCATTAGCCTTGTGATCAATTTCGTTATTATTATCAACATCGCATTTGGGTTAATTTTTTGTTTTTACTGTTGACTTTAAACCACCAGATGTAGAAACAGCAGTCGCTTCCAATGTTGTTTACTGGGTGCAGGTGTCAATTTCACTTTCAGGGTGTATCTGAGCTGAATTACGGCTCGCTATCTGCTCTCGATGTGGGCAGAATGATTGTTTATGTCCGACATCGCCACACTCGAAACAGTTTATACTACCCGAACTTGCATAGACAGTGTAAAGCCATTTTCGTATTTGACTTTGAAATAAATTTCCATAGTCTGTGAAGGGTCAATAACTGTAAATACATGAACGCCTGCCTCTGCAGCAATTGCACGTGCTGCAGTCTGGCGTCTTTACAGGCCAATCCAACTGTCTTTAAGCCACTTGCAAACATTTCAAACCAAGTTAATTCCTTCTTAATCAACTCATTCAGAATGAACGGGGGTACACCCGACACCGTGATAAGCATTTACGGGACGGGACGCCACCGCGGCTTTGTTCATCTGTTCATTTTACTTGGGTTACTAAACTCCTTTTTACAGTATCTTGAACCATAGTTGAACAAACTATTGTCTTTGACTTATTTTAACCACACATTAATTCATTCATTTCCCATAAATCTTATCCTCACTACGGTCGCGGGTATGCTGGAGCCTATCCCAGCTAACTGCGGACAAGAGGCGGGGTACACCCAGAACTGGCTGTCAGCCAATCGCAGATCACATCTAAACAAATAAATATTCGCACTACGGACAATTTACAGTCTTCAATTAACCTACTATGCATATTTTTGAGATGTGGGAGGAAGCCAGAGTACCCGGAGAAAACCCACGCAGGCATGGGGAGAACATGCAAACTCCACACAGGTGGGGCCGGATTGGACCCTGGGTCCTCGGAACTCTGAGGCAGATGTGCTTACCAGTTGACACCGTGTCGCCTTCTTTTAACCAGTTATTCATCAATTTGTTGGGTATATGTAATAATATGATGAGGCGACATTTATATGGTTTCACAGTCATGACAGCTTTCTGAATGAAACCGCAACTGCAATGTGGGTACCGCAACAAAAATGAGCTTGACACCCTTGCCTTTGTTCATTAAATTTTACCCCGAATTTAAGGGGGGGGGGGGGGGGGGGGGGGGGAATGTGGCAAGTCACATAAAACCTCATGGATCTGGTCTGTGGGGCTTGAGTTTCATAAATTACAAATTAATCTGTTAAATAAGGCCTTATCCAACAGGTTCTAGCAGTTATACAGTTGCTTGTCTAACATGACATTATCAACACTTTGCGTACACAATGTAGAACTGGCGGACCGTTTTCGCACCCATTTAAAAGTCGCATTAAGTAGCTTAGTTATCATGCACACTTAATGACGTTTCACTGTAACCAATTAGCACAGACCACAACAAATTACATGATAGCCAGTAACAATACAGCAACGACTAAAAATGATAGGAAAACGACATTTTAACTCACGTTGTTGATGCAGTCTCGTTTCACACGCCCAGTCGTTCTTGATCCAATTTTTTCCAGCCGAAGTGCGTCCATTTGTTGGTAACTTTTCAGTGCTAACTAGTAGCTTTCACGATAGCGTCGTCATAATTAGCAACGGTGAGCTCTTTTGATGGTTTACTTGGGTTTAATGACAGCACTTGTGTCCCAACTGTGTTCGTTCGTCTTGAATGAGACCTTTTAAATCGCGTGCTTTTCCGTGGAGGTGTTTTATTCGTCACAAATCTGCCATTTCCATGCACATCATATACGTGTGTTAAATGTTTCAAATTAGCATGAGCCTGCCAACTACCTGAAATTTTTAACGGCTGTTGGATGCTGTTTTAGAAACTCCTTTAAAGGGGTGGCATACAGGATGCAACAACTTATTACTACTTTTTATAGTGACATTTTAACTTCAAGTGCACACTTCTGTGACTGAGCTGAGAAAGGACAGTGTTGCTTTTATCCACCAGGGAGTGGCATAAGTCTTCCGTTGTGGTGCGAAATATAATAACAGGCACGATGACGAAAATGAATTTGAAAAAAAGAAAAGCCACGCACATTATAGTCACATAAACTACTTTACATACTCTCCAGTCTGTTTCTCTTATATTTTGCAAATTATTGAACCATTCGTAGCCGCCGTGGGTCGCTATTGACTCGTGTTGTAAATACTGCTCCTCTGCTCGTGACCAGACTCTTGATTAATTGACATTTTCGTCTCGTGTCATCTAAAATATCCTACACCATGGACTTCGTAATTAAATATGTTATATGTTCTAGCTTCAGTGCATTTAATGCGTTGTTATCAACGTTTTCTAGGGTGTAAATGCTGTTTAGTTACAAGACGCGACAGTGAAAATGATCTTTTCGTAAGGTTAAAGTTGGTATCCTGTAGGACCTACAAAATAAAACACATTTTATTTCCTTGGATGTAGATTTTCTATCCACTGTCGGGCATATGCTTTACTTTGAAACTAAAAACGGGAAGTGCGTGTTTGATTATTTATAGCAGGGCTCCCAGCGTGTATACTACAGTGTGTGCGTAAACACAAGTCGCTGTCTGCTCATGTTGGCAGCGAGGAGGAGAGGGTCGGACTGCGGCACGTTTTACCGGACTGTATGAACCCCCGCGGCCGCTCGGATGACGACATGGCGTCCGAATCGACCCGGAGATTCACCAAAAATCTGCTGAAGCCCGGGAGCGCGGCGGAGATACGCCAGACAGCCTGCAACGCTGTCAGACACTCTGCAGTGGCGGTGAGTAAAAGGAGCCGGTGTGAATTGATACAACATGGTAGTAAAAAAAAAAAAAAAAAATTGCATTACCACCTGTGGACCCACTTTAATGAGCGAACCTTTTAAGTCGAGGTGATTTTGAGGGGACGTTATGCATACACATACCCTGCAGACGGCTGCCCCCCATCCAGATGAGGGAGAGCTGCCATTGACATTCATCTTGCATCTTTCTATGCAGTGCAGCATCAGTGCAGCAATGCTCCATCTCCATTGATCCCACAGGGGGGGCGGGAAGCATCTACTGTCTTTAAATGCCTAATATGTCTCACCTGCTTTCTTATATTTCCACAATAACCTGCGAAGTGACTTATAATTTGACCATAAACACGTAGTGTGGCAGTAAGGAGGTGTTTCCAGTGGGTCCGAATGAATGAAATAAATAGTGGATGCTTGTAAATTAATAGGCTGCAACTGGAAAATGGAGGAAGGGACCCAGCAGGGAAAACGTGAGGGCAACCAATAGGCTCTATTTACAAGTTTTTCCATTGTGAGTATATTTTGAGAAAGGTAAGCTCCAGTGGGTGTGTCACGCCTGATAGCAAGAAGACTCTCACTGACATATAAATGGGTGGAGGGGCAATCTGTTGGGAATAAAACGAAAAAGGCAACCACATAACATATTGTAACTAGGGATTCATGATTGCACGCAGGATGAAAATCGCCTGAGCTTTTTTTCTTTCTTCGTGCGAGCGTGTCTGTTCTTGAAATTTGCATAAAGAAAGGTTACTCCTCTCAACTTCACTCCTCATTCTCCTTACTGTGGTGTTAGTGTGTCAGTAGGACACACACAGCTCAGCGGCGTGCAGAATTCATTGCAATACAAGAGTGGACAAGAGTGTTGTGTGTAAATTGCAGAATGTGTTCAGACTTGGTCACTGCCCGGTAGACAATATAAAAACACATACGGTGTTTCTCATCATACGTGAAATATATTCAGTAATATTTATTGGATGTATACATTAAAGCTTTACCTTATGTTGGGTCATTTGCAGTACAAAGGACAACCTTGCGCTGCAGACATCAAAGAGGAGCTTTATGGTCATCTTTGCGCTTTTCAAGCCTTGAAGGGGCCGTATTATTTTAAATTGACTTTTAATTGTTGGTTTACAAATACAGTAGTTTGGTCTCTAGAGTGCCTGCCCACCCGTTAAGTGTAAAACAACCAAGCAAATTGTTTCGTCCACCTATATCTTTAACACATTCACTGCCATTGACTGCTTTAGAAGTCAAATATCCATGTTAACTGGGAGGGCTGGGACTGAAGGAGTTTTAAATATGTCTGTGAGCTAGCCATTTAGCACTATGTCCCTTAATTAGCATCATAACCAACCCCACACCGAGTTTCTCCGCCAGTGACATGATCAGCTAGGCTGGCCAAAGGTACAAAGCGAAATAACCTCTTTGAAGCATTGCCCGAGCACTAATTTAGCCAATGGTGACTTCGTGTGACGTAATCAGAGCTGCGTTGAGTTTTGTTGAAGCACAGATTAGGTTGTTGGCGTTGATAAGCGACACTTGCGTTGATAAGCGACACTTACTTGACTGCTCGATGAAGTTAGCAATGCAGTGGCAGTGCAGGAGGCGTGCGATCTTGGCGTTGTGCCCATGTGAACTGCTGCGCCCATGAGTTAAAATACTTTTATTCCACACTGGGTTCTGCTTAAACAAGTAGAAGCAAACAGCCGGGCGACGCTGAAGAAGAGAGCCAGTCGCCGCCCAGAAGGCACACACTTTTATTCTACGAAAGCCAGGCTCGCCGTTGGCCCAGCAGTGTAGTGGATATAAAATGTCTACACACCCCTGTTCAAATGCCAGGTTTTTGTGGCATAAAAAATGAGACCAAGATAAATCATTTAAAAACTTTACAACCTGTACAACTCAATTGGGGGGGAAAAAATCCAGAGTGGAACTAAAAAACAAAACAACATCTGAGATTATGTGGTTGCACAAGTGTGCACACCCTCTTATAAGTGGGGATGGGGCTGTATTCACAATTAACCAGTTACATTCAAACTTATGTTAAATGGGAGTCAGCAAACTCCTACCATCATTTATAGTGTGTCCGATTAACCCAAATAAAGTTATAGTATGCGTGTATGTCCTTTTCAAGATGAAGATGCAAATCACAGGTGTCTGTCTGAAACAGCCTATGTCCAGATTTGGGCAATTTGATGTTTTTTTCCACAAATCAATACTGTTGGTCAGTCCCCATGTGGGTCTATATTTTTACAAATAATTTACTAATCTAAAGTGTTGAAAATGGCTTTCTCTCTTTGACAGTGCAGTGTTAATGGATCAAAATATATTGTTTTGTTTTTTTGGCCTAATGAGGATAAGCGGTTCAGCAAATGGATGGATGGAGGATTTCCTGAAAAGTGATGATTTTGGAGATGCGAGGATTCCGCCCGACGGCAGCGAAAGGAAGCTTACTCATGCTAGTTACTAACATTTTGTGGTGTACATAGCGGTTTATGCACATGTAATCAATATGGGAATACCATCACTATCCAGGTGAAGTAAGGCAGATGTGACACTAGAAAACCTACGTCTCGCTGGCGTCGGCCGAAACCTCCTAGATACAAATTTGGTCAAGTCCATATTTTTTTACAAATCGATACTATTGGTTAGTCCCCATGTGGACCTGTTATTTTTAAAAATGATTGACCAATCTAAAGTGTTGAAAATGGCTTCCTGGCTTTGTCGATGCAATGTTAATGTCTTAACAAACATGCTGTTTTTTGTTTTTTCATGAAAAGTGATGGTTTCGGAGATGTGAGGATTCTGCCCAACGCCAGCGATATATATCAACTTTATATCGAAACATGGCATGCCAGCAGTTTATATATCCTTTAATATCAATCAAATTATGGAATGTAATGCTCATTCCCAATATTGCAAAGCCTAGCAGTTAAGGAATAGCACTGGCTTTCAGCACATTACAATGGACTTTGTCACCTCATAGTGGAGTATATATATGTATGTATATATATATGGAGTCTTAAGTCAGGTCCAGTCTTAAGTTTGTCCAAAATCCTGATCATTTTCAAATTGTTCTTGAAGTCATCTATTAGATGGGATTCAGAGATGTAGTTGGGCGAGTCTGGGTTAAACATGTGTCTAAATGTGCTGGTATGATGCAGCCGCTGTGCACAAGCTCAGACTAAGCGGGCGTGTAAAATGTCCATGGGCGTTGTATGTGCGCTTGCATGGATGTTTTTGTCAGTGTGTTAATGCATGGCCTTTTTTGTTGGTGAAAGAAACCAGGTCAGCAGAATCGGGCCCTTTGGCGGAACATTCAGTGAAGCGTGAGCCTCTCAATCTCACTCTCAATGAGCCCCCCCCTACCTTCTCTCACTTTCTCTTTCATTTCTGCTCATTTCACTGTTACATGTTAAAACAGAAATGTGTCTAGGGCTCCTCTTGTTGTGCCTGCCGTAAAGGCAGTGGATTCTTTATAATGACTCTTCCTTGGCAGACCACCCATCTTCAAATATTTTGAGGCACCATGGTGGTCTTTTGCTGTTTTCTCTGGCTCCAGTCTGAGCTACAGTACAAATACCACATGATCGACATGAACACTCACCAACCGCAACATTAGATACATATGCACAATCTAATAAGTCTTGATACAAAAGCTGTATCAAAAATTAATACTAGAGCTCATCAATTCAGCCAACAAATGTTTTTCTCATCCTCATCTGCCTCTGTATATTGTGACTCTCACCAGAAAACAGCAATATATCGCCACATGTGTCATCTTTGGGACCAATGCGGCCTGCTGCGAGGAACCACATGATATGTTGTACAGTTGGATGCCAGCCACACTAACCACACGACCCACATGCCTCCTGCCCTTGCATCGCATCCTATAAGCCTGTTTCCATTTGAGCTGCCATGATGAAGATCTTTTTCACTTGATGGATCCTGCTAAATGGCTATGGTTTTGCTCACTCCTTAGTTTCGGCATGCTTGATCTCATGGTCCAAACCCGCTTCACTTTAGAACACAAATGGACTGTTTGAATTACCATGTCAGATCCCTGTAAGGTATATTCCATTATAACGAAACAACCCACGATACCTGTCACATTGGCCTTGAAACTGATTTGTTGAACAGGGGAACCTTAAAAGTCGATTGCCAACTATTTCTGGATAAATATACATTTCACAGGTTGGGACGTCATGCTTTATGTGAAGCAAGACAGCATTTTTTTGTGAAACTTTCAGAAAATGTTATGAGACTTGAGCTCAGTAATCATTGAAGTATCAAGTGTGCTTTTCTTTCTCTTTGGGCTGTTTTGTAGGCTACCAATAATGGCAAAGCAACCATAGAACAAGAAACGGAACTTGTTGTGATGTTGCAAAAAAGCTATTATTTCCTGCAGGATGATAAAAGTTTATATTTACTAATAAGTTGACATCAATAATAAAAGAACAGAGTATACATAGTAAAATGAGGTGATTAGTCTTGTGACGAGACCACCCTCCTAGGCACAAAAGTAGTAATCCATCCTACCTTTTCGATGGGAAAAATATTCTAAATTCAAACAAATCAGATGTAAACCTGCAAATGGATTGTGTTGAGTTTCCACTATATTAGTCCAAAGAAGGGTTGGCGCCAGAAATGGTTCTTGGCATGGAAACAAACACAAAACATTGGACCCCAAATCAGAAAAAACAGCAAATTGGAGAATATGAATAACATGAGGAACACTTATCTGTTTTGACACACAAAAGCATTAGCGTGAAAGCTTTTGTCTCTGCATTCACACAATAATACATTATCACTTATTGTTGTAGCTTGATGTCTTCAGTTACCAAAAAGATTAAGCAACAATTTAGCGGTTTTACTGAAGCTCAAGTCACCCATTCATGTAACTGATGACCACTTAAAATATTTTCTTACGTCAGTCACAATAAACTAAATCTGTTATTCTTCCTGGGAGGTAGGAGTGCAGTTTACGAAGTTTGTATGAAAATGTGAATGTTTCCCTTAAAGATCAAGACCTTTTTCCATCCCATTTGTTTCAGATTTTTATCAATGACCTGAAGCATGTGTCTTAGAGAGGTCACATCTGTGCAACATATGTGTGTGTGTTTTCCTCTCATTCTTAAGCTTTGCCCATTCTTTTGTCTTACTCCTCCTACCAGAAATAAAGATCTACAATTTATCAAGCATCTGCTCTCTGATCCCCCAAATGGACTCATTTGGCATTCCTGATTGTACTAATGTTTTTTTTCCCTTGCTTGCTTCTGGTTAAGCTCAAGGTATTTTCCCTTGTGTCTTTGCTACAGTCTCCCTACAATCGTAGTGCTTCTTAGAGTGAAATAACAACTGGGAATGTCTGTCTGTCTTTCTCTATAATGTGTGTCAGACAGGTTTTGAGCAATGGGGGGCATTCAGGGTAGACACGCCTGTGTGATATGAATGGAGCGTATTCATCTGGGGACTTTGCTGTCAGCTTGGCTCTGCTCTCTCGTCACGACATGTCGATTTGCCTGTGGTGCATCATGTTCAACTAGTGACCTGCCAAGTTATACATGAAGCACTGTACATAGCAGCGTGGATATGCATTCCTACCACCAGAAACCACTGAATGTTACCGACTCCTACGAGATAGACAAACTGATGATTGCTGAAAATCAATTACCCCAGAGGAGAGGAACTGCTTATATTAACAGTGAGCTACCCTTTGCGTAGCTGTGCAGTTGTTACCACGGCAACAGAGGAAGGTCAATTAAGATGGAATTCTAACAGGAAACATTCCTATCACTCTTTGCACATCTCCTTTGTCTGGTCCAGTATATCTTGTTCCATCTGACTTGTTGCAGTTCTGTTCATTTTACTGTTGTTTTGTATAGCTGCATTAGGCTGCATCTTTTATTTCCATACAATTCATATGTAGCTTAAACATTGTGTTCGTTATGGACAATCCGTGATGAGCATAGAAGTCCAATAATAGAACTCCGTTCGGGTTCTGATCAGGGGGGTGGGGGCTTCCTCCAAATCACGCCCTTCCAGGTCTCACTGTCATTGGCCACGTGAGTATTGAAGTCCCTCAGCAGAATGATGGAGTCCCCAGCGGGAGCACTCTCCAGCACCCCCTCCAAGGACCCCAAAAAGGATGGATACTCTGAAGTGCTGTTTGGTGCATAGGCACAAACAACAGTCAGGACCCATCACCCCACCCGACGGCGGAGGGAGGCTACCCTCTCGTCCACCGGGGTGAACCCCAATGTACAGGCACCGAGCCAGGGGTCAATAAGGATACCCATACCTGCTCGATGCCTCTCACCATGGGCAACTCCAGAGTGGAAGATAGTCCAACCCCTCTTGAGAGGACTGGTACCAGAGCCCAAGCTGTGTGTGGAGGCGAGCCCCACTATATCTATTCGGAACTTCTCGACCTCACACACCAGCTTGAGCTCCTTCCCTGCCAGAGAGGTAATGTAACATTACCCACATCCCTAGAGCCAACTTCTGTAGCCGGGTATCGGACCGCCAAGGTCCCTCCCTTCGGCCACCGCCCAGCTGACTCTTCACCCGACCCCTATGGGCCCTCCCACAGGTGGTGAGCCCATGGGAAGGGGGACCCACGTTACCCTTTATGACTGTGCCCGGCCGGGCCCCATGGGTGTAGACCCGGCCACCAAGCGCTCACGTTCGAGCCCTACCCTACCTCCAGGGGGGCCCCGGTGATCCGTGTCCGGGCAAGGGAAACTGATGTCCATTTATGTTTGTCATCATAAGGGTTCATTTGAGCCGTGCTTTGTTTGGTCCCTCACCTAGGACCTGTTTGCCATGGTCGACCCTGCCAGGGGCATAAAGCCCAGACAACTTAGCTCATAGGATCACTGGGACACACAAACCCCTCCAGTTGACGGCTCAAGGAGTTAAATGGGGGGGTAGGGGACTGACCCATTTTTTAACCAATGGGTTACATAAAGTAACTTTAAACATCAGAATTTACTACAATTTAATAAAATAAAAATATAGTCGAAAATCCTAAAAAGAATATCTTCAATAAAACCATTAATAACAAAAATATATTTAAATTACAACATAACCACTGCTTATCTTAACCATAGACATATTCGACATCTGAATAGATTAAATACAAAATAAATTATAAAACCATGAAAAAAACCCTCAAGAATAATAAATACAGCAGCATGGTGGCCGACTGGTTAGAACGTCTGCCTCACATTTCTGAGGACCTGGGTTGAAATCCGGCCTTGCCTGTGTGGATTTTCCCCGGAGTGCTCCGGTTTCCTCCTACATCCCAAAAACATGTGTGGTTGGTTAATTGAAAACTCTAAATTGGCCATAGGTGGGAATGTGAGTACGAATGGTTGTTTGTTTATATGTGCTCTGCGATTGGCTTGCAACCAGTTCAGTGTGTACCCCACCTCTCGCCCAGCATGCTCGCGATCCTAGTGAGGATAAGCAGTTCAGAAAATGGATGAAACATTCTGTTTATTTTTTTTTAATGTCAGTCTATGGTAGGAACAGCATTTGGTTACTCCATGTGGGGAAATGCATCTGGGATATTCTCTCGTTTTATTAGCTGTTAGCTAGCATGCACATTTTGACCTCTGAGGGGCACTATGGTGCACGCAATGAGATACACACTTGCAGTCACAAAGAAAGTAGAAGAAGTCATATTTTTAATATAACAAATTTTTCACAGAGTTTGAAGAATATATGCCTGAGAGTATTGTTATTTTGCCCTTTTATATGTGTTTATACAGCATTATACAGCACAGTCATTGTGGCATAGCGGTGGAGTAGTGACCATAGTTGTTCATGTCTCTCTGTCGTGGCTGCTCAATACATTCCAAATCCAATCACATACTGATTTAATTATTTATTTCTACTTTTTCCTACAGGAAAATGGTTTGAAATTGGAACATGTCGCACGTAGATCAGCATCCAAGAACGGATTATGTTTCGACCAATAAGTGTGTGTGTGTGTGTGTATATATATATAAAATATATATTATATAATATATATATAAAATATAATATAATATATATAATATATATATATTATATATATATATATAGAGAGAGAGAGAGAGAGAGAGAGAGAGAGAGAGAGAGAGAGAGAGAGAGAGAGAGAGAGAGAGAGAGAGAGAGAGAGAGAGAGAGAGAGAGAGAGAGAGAGAGAGAGAGAGAGAGAGAGAGAGAGAGAGAGAGAGAGAGAGTAGATAATCCATGCATCCTGAAATTTTGCAACCAAGGTTGAGATTACATTGTTTAGTGGGTCTGGGTCTTTTGTGCCCATATTGGAGCAGCATTGTAAATGTCAATGTGACAGGGGGTCACATTGACTCATCGCCTGGCAGCTGCCATCCTCTTTGTCAGCTCAAGTGCGTACTCATACTGGTACCAGCAATGTGATTTATTGTCTCTTGGGAACACACTCCATTGCTGTTGACCCATCAGCCAAATGTACACACCACTGGACACTTCATTAGGGACACCTGCACAATGAGAACAAATACACGAGCTACTTTGTAATGACTATATTGCTATGTTTTTGGAAATGTGAATTTAGTATTATTGTAGTCGATGTGGTCTATAATGATGCTCCGTCATAGTGAAGCGTGTCTAATAATTATTTCCTTGTGTAACAAAATGTAGATATACGGGACTACAAGATGCCCAAAAAGTTTGGGAAGCTACGATAATTGGGCCCAGAAATATGGACAGTGTTGCCTTGAGATACCCGTGATCCGACTGAGTAGTTTTTTGGGATATGATCATTCAGCCCTTTTTTTTTCGTTGGCAAATATTTTAGTTACGAGCACTGTATGGTGGCAGTGAACTCAATTCTACTCTCTTGATAACAAGCAGCAGTTTGGCAAATAGTGAAAAATCTAAAAAAACAAAAACAAAGGCTTCAAGCTGTGTCATGCCACTCCCAGTTGAAGTATACTGTGAGACATAACATAAAACAAAGAAAATGCAAATGTTGTGTATTTTAAACATAGGGTTGGGCGTTGTTTGAATTTGAGCGATTCCAGTCCCGAATCTGGTTACTCACTTCCATTCTGGTTCCAACCAATTCTCAATTCCGATTGTTTTAGGGGACTTGGTCAAAAAGGTTTGTAGGGTTTGAATAAGGGGTGTCCAAATTATGAACATAAATTTTCTTAGCAGCAGAGACTAAAATGAACAGTTGACTCAGGGTTCTTTATAACCAGTATCAATATCAAACCTATGAACTGAAAGGAAATGTGTGTGTAACTAACCCAATTGACTCAATATTCATTAATTAATGTTTCAGCTAAAAGTGAAATATAGCATTGTTAAAATAGTTATTGGCGACTGTTTTACTATCACGTCAAATGGTTTATATGTGCAATTTGTAACTTGACTTAGTGTTTTAAGCATGTATCCTTTTATTGTGAAGGCTAGGCACCGGAACTCAGCATTTTGGCACAGAAGGTAACTTCACACTACACCGGTGAAAACGGAAGTAAAATGAGATGGCATGAAAAAGATTATTGAACAGAATCAAATGCTCTGTAAAACGATGATTCCTTTACCTCCCCACCAATGAGGCACAAGGTTAGTGTGAATTTTGTTGTGATGTAAAGTTGCTAGTTTGACCTTTGGTGAAGTTTTAGCTCAATGTTAACCTTGTAATGTGACTGTTTCTACTTTCTTCCCAGTATGGTAAAATAATTAATATTTTATTTTTGTGTCTGTCATCAGCTCTTACATCGGTTTGAAGACTAAAATAAACCACCAGTGCAAAAGTGCAACCCACCGTTTAACATGTTAGCTGCCTCAATGTTGGTATTGACGTATTTTATTGTTTCACACTCACCCAATTGACTTCACTGAAGTTCTTCTGTGTGCTGTAGGCTGAGGCTCGGAGCGAGAGAGAGCACGTCAGACTTCTACTGTAAACATCATGAAAGCCTCCTTTGCACAACATAATCTTATTCCAAGTGTTGCACTGAGGTGACTGGTGATTTATTTAACAAAATTAAGAAACCAATTTTTTTCCCCCGTTAGGCACAAGCACGTCTTTTTAAATTTGAACGATTCCTGGAGAACCGGAATGTTAGTCCCGGTTCCCAGCGGTTCTCTGTTCTCGATTCCCGATGCCCAACCCTATTTAAACCACCACATAACTTCGCCTTTACGTCACTAGGTTAATGCTAACAAATAATGCAAACGATATAGGCGGGAAAAGGAAAACGTCAATGTGGCAGTGTTATAATGTTTTAAGCATCAGATATTCAAAGAGTGCATCAAAACATGTAGACAGACAATATAACAATACTCACAGGCATGTATTCTTATTCTATTTAAGTATGTTATTACTATATTTTTTATAAAGTAAAATATTATAAATATATGAATACATTAAATTATATAAAATTAAATGTATATATTAAAAAAAAGTAACGTTTTGCAATTTTTATCCATGGAGGCTGGAATGGAATAGTGAATAGTTTCCATTCATGTCAATAGTGAAATATAATTTGGGTGTTTTGAGTAGACTTTACAACGATTTTATCGGGCTGATCGGTATCGGCTGATATTTAGCATTTTATGCTGATCGGCCCTAATGTCATAATTTGCCGATCCGATCAATGATGTCATTGATCGGCTCCGCAAAAGACATTTACTCCGTGTCGCCGCGTGCACAGTATATTTGAATCTAAAAACTTGTTTATTTTTAGCCTTCTCACGTCTTTTGACGTACTATTGGAAATATCTGACGGCCAATAAGGTTTAAAAAAAAAAAAAAAAAAAAAAAGTCTCTGGTGTGGAACAGACAACACGTCTGAGACAGACAACACGTAATTCCCGGGTCAAACTACAAGGCAAATTTGCTGTTCCACGATTGCACTGTCAGACTACTGCAAGAAAATCTTGTATTCCGATACCACCGCGTCCCGTTTTTTACGATCGTTGGGCTTTATCTTGTCAACTGAAATGCAACCGGATACACTCGTTACCGTGGCGACGATAACAAGAGTGGAGCGAGCCAACTGTATCATAAGGACAAAATAGAGAAAAACGTGTGTTGGTGGTCACTGGTGCTCAGGACAGGAGAGGACTTTGTTTAAGGCTTGCTTGAGGTATGTGAACATACTTTTAATACGATACAGCTCACAAGCAGGCAATACAATGTTATGTAGCCTAGCAAGCTAGTGGTACCACGAACGGTTGGACGTAAACATGCCGCTGTTCTATCGAATCATGCTCTAAAGTTTCGGTGTGGGTGAAGTAATTTAATTAAAAATAAAGTAATGTAACTACAGTAAGTTAGCACCCATTATTTCTGTCATGTAATGTTGGTTTGACCTAACTGATTAGAACACAAACACGCGTTGAACACAAACAGTGGAGCAACACATTTATACAGATAAGACAACAATCCTCAGACATGTACAACCCCAATTCCAATGAAGTTGGGACATTGAGTTAAACATAAATAAAAACAAAATAAAATGATTTGCAAATAATGTTCAACCTATATTTAATTGAATACACAACAAAGACAAGATATTAAATGCTCAAACTGATAAACTTTATTGTTTTTAGCAAGCAATCATTAACTGAGAATTTTATGGCTGCAACACGTTCCAAAATGCTGGGACAGTTGGCAAAAAAGACTGAGGAAGTTGAGGAATGCTCATCAAACACCTGTTTGGAACATCCCTCAGGTGATCAGGCTAATTGGGAACAGGTGGGTGCCATGATTGGGTATAAAAGGAGCTTCCCTGAATTGCTCAGTCATTCACAAGCAAAGATGGGGCGAGGTTCACCTCTTTGTGAACAAGTGCATGAGAAAATAGTCGAACAGTTTAAGGACAATGTTACTAAATGTACAATTGCAAGGAATTTAGGGATTTCATCATCTACGGTCCATAATATCATCAAAAGGTTCAGAAAATCTTGAGAAATCACTGCACGTAAGCGGCAGGGCCGAAAACCAACATTGAACGCCCGTGACCTTCGATCCCTCAGGCGGCACTGCATCAAAAACCGACGTATAGTTAATACAACATTATAAAAAATACATATAGAAGCACGCTACTTGTGGGCACCGCTTGTATGCCAACTTCATTCCCCTTAAATGTCTACTTTTTGCACTGAATTTTTATTCCTGTAATGTTTTCTTTTAACCCTACCTCTTGCTTCAGTCTGGATGGCCCCATTCTCAAATTTTTATTTACCTATGTTAAGTTAACGCCTTGTTGCATCACCAGCGTATGCAGAAAAGAGAGTAGTGAGATGAATAGTTCTTTGACGTTTGTTATGACTGAGCTGCAGATGACTACGCCGCGTTAGCTTGATAACAGTGGGACCGTGCACGGCCAGGACTTGGTGTGTATCTTCTTCTCAATGACTCATTCAGACAGAGAAAGAGAGGACAGAGAAATAAAAGGAACGAGAAGAGCCAGAGGAAACAAAAAGAAAGCCTGTGCCGTCTGTCGATGAATCAGGCCACTCTTTGAATACTACATGACGCTGCACAGTGCTTGTGAGTGTGATATGACCGAATTTGATCACAAATATTCAACCTTCTCTACAAAGATCTTCATCTGCTGACAGAGTAAGACAAGAAAATTACATCACAGTGGAGGTTGCTATAAGTCACAAATTGCTATGTCATGACTGAACTTTCACTTTTCGCCTCATTGTCTCTAAAGCCTTACAGCCAACCTAAATCTTAAAGGATGCCACCGTGCACTCTGCCATCTACCCTCTCCTCACAAACCTCAGGGTGGGAAAGGGGGGATGTCGGGTCCACTCCACATAACTGCACTCAGAATAGTTCACTGACTCTCTTGTGTGTGAATTGAAGTTTTGTGTGTCTGCCTCACTCAGCATTCCAGAGTAGGAGGCCAGAATATGCTACTGCCATTACTGTCTGCCCCCTCCGTCCCTTACTTTCCATCACTGACCTCAGTCTTGAGCATCCGCACACACACTCAAGCATGCCTTGGGATGCTTTACTGTGAAAGTGTTTATCAGTGTGCTTGTGATGGAACAGGAGTGTGGCTTTACGGTAGTAGTAGCTTACTATGCCTCTTTTCCACTGCACCTACAGTTATGTTTACACTCCCCCACTCCCAATTGTCAGGTTTTTGTGATATAAAAAATATAGCCCAAGATATATCCTTTCAAAACTTTTTCGAACATTGTGACCAATAACCTGTACACCTCAATGGAATAAAACAAAAATATTTTTGAGTGGGGAAGTGTTCAGAATTAACCAATCACATTCAAGCTCATGTTAAATGGGTGTCAGCCCACACCGCCACCATTTTAAGTGCCTCGGATTATATCCAAATAAATTTCAAGTGTTCCTCATTTTCCTTTACCTGACATCTCTTTGGGTTTGTAGCAGAAGCCTGAAGGTTTTGCGCTAACATTAACTGAAATTGCGAACTATTCATAATTCCTTCCACCTTGTTTAAGGCCTCGTTTTGGACCATAACACATTTTCCTTTGTTTTTGGGAGATTTCATAATGGTCCAATAAAAGCAAGATTGGACTTTTCTGTCGTAATTCCAAAAGGTAGTGTATGTTTGTCACAAACACAACACTGCTCATCTCCAAATGAATGCCAGACCTACAGTGAAGCATGGTGGTGGCAGCATTATGCTCTTCGGCTGTTTTTCTTCAGCTGGAACTGGGGACTTAGACAAGGTGGAAGGGATTGTGAACAGTTCCAAATCACAGTCAGTGTTATGTTAGCTCAAAAGCTTCAGATTTCTGCTTGAAAGCAAAAAAAAAAAAAAAAAGTCAGCAAAAGGCTATTTGAACTTTATTTGGGGTTAATTAGTGAGGATAAGCGGTACAGAAAATGGATGGATATAAATGGTGGCAGGTGTGTCCTGAATCCCATTTAGCATGACTTTAAACGTGATGGTGGGTGTGCACACTTGTGCAACCACATTATCTTAGTTATTTATGTTCACTTCCCCTCTCAAAAAGATTACAAACTTTTTTTCGGTTCAGTTTTACAGGTATAGATCACATTGATGGTGGAAAAAGCTTACTCATTTTTTATATTCCAAAAACCTGGCATTTGAGCAGGGATGTGTAGCCTTTTTATATCAGCTATACCTACTCTGCTCAACATGGCTCTTTTATTAATGCTTTTTCAATGGAAAACCTAGGTACCAAAAATAGTACCGTATGTGGACGTAAACCACTGCTGATCGCTCAATGGTCATTGCCACATTCTTGTAACATTTGAGGACACATCGGTAGAAATGGCATAATACCCTCCATTGTTACTGTTTATTTGCATGACTTGATCTAACTGAATGATCTGACTTGAATGTGTTCCATTCCACGATTTTGGAGTTTCATATATTTTGTAGTGAAAATTGACTGCCGCAAAGTGAAGTGAGTAGAGCACAGCCAAGCTAAAACTTTGTAGTGGAAGAGTGACATGAGTGTGTAAGGATGTAGGTAAGCGTTCAAGACACTCTGAGGACTAATTTAAAAAAAAAAAAAAAAAAAAAGCACTGCTGCCTCACCGCAAAAAGGTTTAGGCTGTGATACTGTTTCCAGTTTTGCTTTTGGCCTTTCTGTGTGGAACTTTCATGTTCTCCCTATCCTCGAATATTTTTTTTCCTCTGGGTACTCTGGCTTCTTCCCAGAGTCCAGAACATGTTTTCTGGGTTAACCAAGGACTAGTGTGACTGTGTGAAAGGGTGTCAGTTTAGATCGGTGCTCGCTTCTTCGCAATATAAGACATGGATGGATTGTTGGAAAAATATTATAAAATGGTCTGGTTACTTCAGCAAGGCACCCACCCCACAAGTGCCAATGGCAGTCCTTAGTGTGTCCAGCCCCATTACTCAATGACATCGCTCCCTCCATTTCTCCTCAAAGGGATCTTCTGTGTCTTCAAATCAGTGAAAAGAAAGCGAGCATGAGATGCAGCAGCTTGTACAAGCTCAAGCCAAAGTCTGGAGCTGTTAAAACAGAAATGTTAATCCTTTTTACACCCCCAAGATCCGCTTGTCTGACTGCTCCATGTAGGCTTTAATCAGTCTGACTAAGTCAACAATAATCCTGTCCTGCTGGACCTGTCCCTTTTGACCTGATAGCAGAAGGTATGAAAAAAGAAGTGATTGAGATGACTGCTATTATTAATCTTGCGGCACTAGCGTCAAGACTAGGTAGAACTACACTGATAAAACCATTGTCTGTGCCAATGGAACAGAACAGATACAAGAAGAATTGAATTGCTTGCTGACAGTGTAACAGAACTACTGAGAAAAATGAACAAAAAGTACCATTAATTTCTCATGTATAATAATCGTTTTTCCCCACCCAAAAATGTCAAAAGTCAGTGCGTATTATACATGGGTATAGGGGCAAATGGGGGGGGGGGGGACTTTCACATTTTATAAATGTATGCCGCCATTTTGTGGTTATGAAAAAGCTGGACACTTTCATTCCAAAATGCCACCACCACCTTGAGGTTATGATAAAGGTGTACACTATCATTCTAATATGTCACGTAGTGGTCATAAAAAAGATGTAACCTACACTTTCATTCCAATAAGACGGGGGTACGTATGACTGCATATATGTACAGTTGTGCTCATAAATTTTACATACCCTGGCACAATTTGTGAAATATTGTTTTATTTAAATATGACTGATGACTGAACAATAACCATCATTAATTTATTTTTGGTTATGCTTTTTTTAATGATAATGCTTTTCTGAAATGCTTGACCGTTTAATTTGAATCCCATTAAAATAAAATTAAATGTGTTTCGCCTGGTCCTTCATGTTTTCTTTAAATAATTGTACCCATTTGACAAATTCTGCCTGCGTAATCAAACATACAACTGTGTGTTTTCTCATTTACTAAATAAAAGTAGGGCTGTGAATTTAAAAATAAGAGCAAGTAAATAAAAAATAGGATTACGTGTTCAAATAAAGTGCTTCTGAATAATTCTTTGAAAAAAAACTAACAAAATACAGATAATACTGCATGTTTTGATTATATCATGCATTGTAAAAATGTATGATACATAGGCAGAACATTTTCCAGAATTTTGAGGTCACGTATACGTACGTATTATACATGGGTGCGCGTTATAAACGAGAAATTATGGTATCTAGGATTTCTTAATTTACTCAAATCTGAAGGATTATTGAATCAATTGGGTTACTAGTGGAAATTCCAATTTATTTACTCTTCAAACATCCAGAAGAATATTTCAAATAGTAGGAATGTTTTTTTATTCTTTTTTTTTTTCTTTTTTTTTTTCTTTAATAGCCAATATATATGCCGGTGTCTATAGTTACTCGTCTGTGACTGAGATCATAACTCAACTTGCTTGTATACAAAATACATTTTTCCCATTGAAATGAATTGAAATGCAATTAATTTGGCTTGAGTATCATTGTGTGTACTACGGCTCACTGGCATTTCTACCGGGAAATTGAGAGATCTTTAGAATTTATTTATTTAGTTTTACTGTGTGTCCTTTTTTAACAAGCTAGAAATGTGTAAGAGCTATACAGTACTAGGTCCAAACATAATATTTTAACAACGAAAATACAGTATCCCCTTGCCTCAAAAATGGTTTGATCATACATGCAAATCAGTCGCCATTCGGTGAAATTTTGAGCTCAAAATAGGCCATTTACGTGAATCATATAGATCCGATGAGTTTTTCCTGACAATGTTTTTTTTTTGTGTCACCTTTTTCATGACTTTGGTGTTTCCATGTCTGTCATATGCAGAGAATACCTTCCATTGAGTAGTGACGTTCATATGCCTATTTGCGTAAACCAGGATATATTGCAAATTTCTTAACTTCTACCACTGAATACAAACACATTGTTCATCATCATCATTACCAGGCCTCATTTTTGCTGCATGTAACCGTAGGTCACTGTTGATTTTGTTAGGTAGGAGTTTGCTGATGTTTTTTTTCTTGCTAGGAAATGTTACAGGGGGTCAGACAGTACCCTACTGTCCTTTTTGAGTTTTGAATTTGAGAAACAAGCTTTTGTCATGTGCATGTGTTTATTACCAAGGTCCGACTGACTAGCTAACTCACTGGATGCCCATTATCATTGAAACTCCGATTATGTGTGCGTGCGTGCGTGCATGCTTGTTCGTGTGTGTGTGTGTGTGTGTGTGTGTGTGTTGTCTATCTATTTAGAATGATGATGTAAGTTGTATCAATCATGTATCAGTTTATATCTCTTATTTGATAAAAATGCTATTTGGTGAGTGAGAGTGTGAGAGTGTGAGAGAGAGAGAGGGAGCGAGCTGTATAGTCATGTTTATTTTATGATTAAAATCCATTCCTCTTTTGCTGTGGCTTATTTAAATTTGAGATGCACGATAACTCTTTTTTTCCACTGATACCGATAACTTGCTGCTTCTGCAAACTGGTACTGATAGATATAATTTTTTTAAGGTGTGGTTTGGGGACTTATGTATATTGTATATAATTGTGTTTTATATTCAACTGTTACTATAATATAATGCCTTTTTATTGTTACTATACACAAGTACAATGAGATTGAGATGAGATGCCTTGTATAAATGTGTCTTATTATTGTACAATCATCCATCCATCCATTTTTCATACCGCTTACCCTCACTAGGGTCCCGGGTTTGCTGGAGCCTATCCCAGCTATCTTCGGGCGAGAGGCGGGATACACTCTGAACTGATCACCAGCTAATCGCAGGGCACATATAAACAAAAAACCATTCGCAGTCACAGTCACACATACGGGCAATTTAGAGTCCTCAATCAACCTACCGCTTACGTTTTTGGAATGTGGAAGGGAACCGGGGTACCCGGAGAAAACCCACGCAGGCACAGGGAGAACAAGCAAACTCCACACAGGCGAGGCCGGATTTGAACTCTGGTCCTCAGAGCTGTGAGGCAGCTGCGCTAAACAGTTGAGCACCATGTCATTATTGTACAATCAATATACACAGGTTCAAATATTCATGTTTTTCATATTAAACAATATAAGAACAGGTGATCATGTTAATGTTAATTTAAAGATATTTTAATTTGTGGCTGGATGAAGAGTGCCAGGGGAGTGTTGGTGCTGAACGAAGCCGTTAGAGGCGCGGCATTAGTTGATGCGTGCTCGCGCTGGACCGGTCAAGTGAAGGAGGTCTGTTGTGTGTTTTAATGTTAATTCCATTTGTAGATGATCTAATTTATTTTTTAATAAATATTTTTAATTTACACATTGCCCGCTGTGGCATATCTGCTTTATAATGCTTAATGTTGTCTGTGTGTGTGTGTGTTTTGTTGTTGATTAATAATGTAATTGATTAGTTGCCAACTAATCAATTAATTGTTGCACCTTCTTGTGTGTACCCTTCTTAATTATGTTGTGATGTCAACAATGTTCCGTAATTGTACTTTCCCTGCAAATCCAGAATATGAATGATGAAAGCTATGCTGTAGGATGTATAAAAAGTATTCATTATGCATCTGCTAATAGCCGTCAATATCTATTTTTCTGAATTATTGTTGGTTTCAAAGAATGCTCAGGTTCTGTGTAAAGGCTCAAGTTAAAACACATTCGATTTCTAGTTGCCTCAGTATTAAACTAAAAGAGGCCCGCTGGCTTGCATTTTGAAGGCAAACTGGCTAAAAATGCTGAGTCGCAGCAAGTCATAAAATGTGTGCTGGAATCAGAGGAATAGAATTAACCCTTAGCTTTTTAGGAAAGTGATTGGATAATGTGGGATTAAAACACAGGTGGAAAAGTCTTCAGCAGCGGGGTCTTCAGTCTATCGTGGTAGTTCGGGGACAGAGAGCAGAGCACAGTGGGCGTCTGCTTGATGCTGATTTTGGTTTCAGAGTTAGCCACATGTAGGCTTTGCGTAGGTGTCATGTGCTAAATGACTGATTCATTGTTGAAGAGGGCTTTCACTTTGCTCAAAGACTTTAACTTTCAGTTTTGCTTCCCTGACCTGGTTTGAATTAGGCTCATTAGTTACATATAGCACTCAGTTGAACACTAACCTCCGCCAAACCTGTATAGTCCTGTGAATGTGACAAGTTGGAAAAATAATGACAAAGCCATACTCTCCCGCGCAAGTCCTGTAGCTGTAGCAGCCCCATCTGCTGGATCTGGTTGGTCATTGCACAGCTTAGCCCTAATGCAAGTGGACTGTAACAGCAAAATACGAACAAAATCATTTATTTAATGTATTCCTGTATTTGGAGCCTGAACAAAATATTTTATTTTTGCACATGGTAGAGGGAGAACATGCAGACTCCACACAGGCGAGGCCCGATTTGAACCCGGGTTCTCAGAACTGTGAGGCAGATGTGCTAACCAGTCGTGCCACCTATCATTGTTTAATAATGCAAAATTAATTACTATCTGATTACTCGATTAATAGATGGGATAAGTGGTAGAACACTCAGTTATGAAAATATTAAATACAACCCCAATTCCAATGATGTTGTGTTAAACATAAATAAAAACAGAATACAATGATTTACAAATCATGTTCAACCTATATTTAATTGAATACACTACAAAGACAAGACATTTAATGTTCGAACTGATAAAATGTATTGTTTTTAGCAAATAATCATTAACTTAGAATTTTATGGCTGCAACACGTTCCAGAAAAGCTGGGACAGGGTCATGTTTACCACTGTGTTACATCACCTTTTCTTTTAAAAACATCCAATAAACGTTTGGGAACTGAGGACACTAATTGTTGAAGCTTTGTTGGTGGAATTCTTTCCCATTCTTGCTTGATGTACAGCTTCAGCTGTTCAACAGTCTGAGGTCTCCGTTGTGGTATTTTATGCTTCATAATGCGTCACACATTTTCAATGGGAGACAGGTCTGGACTGCAGGCAGGCCAGTCTAGTACCCGCACTCTTTTACGAAGAAGCCATGCTGTTGTAACACCTGCAGAATGTGGTTTGGCATTGTCTTGCTGAAATAAGCAGGGGCGTCCATGAAAAAGACGTTGCTTGGATGGCAGCATATGTTTCTCCAAAACCTGTGTGTACCTTTCAGCATTAATGGTGCCTTCACAGATGTGTAAGTTACCTATGCCATTGGCACGAACACAGCCCCATACTGGCTGGCTTTTGAACTTTGCGTCCATAACAGTCCGCATTGTTCTTTTCCTCTTTGGCCCAGAGGACACGACGTCCACAATTTCCAAAAACAATGTGGGCTCGTCGGACCACAGATCACTTTTCCACTTTGCATCAGTCCATCTTGATAAATGGGTTTTGCTTTGCATCGTAGCGTTTCAAATTGCACTTACGGATGTAGCGCCAAACTGTATTTACTGACATTGGTTGAGCCCATGCGGTGATATCCTTTACACATTGATGCCGGTTTTTGATGCAGTGCCGCCTGAGAGATCGAAGGTCACGGGCATTCAATGTTGGTTTTCGGCCTTGCTGCTTGCATGCACTGATTTCTCCAGATTCTCTGAACCTTTTGTTGATATTATGGACCATAGATGATGAAATCCCTAAATTCCTTGCACTTGTATGTTGAGGAACATTGTCCTGAAACTGTTCGACTATTTTCTCACGCACTTGTACACAAAGAGGTGAACCTCGGCCCATCTTTGCTTATGAATGACTGAGCAATTCAGGGAAGCTCCTTTTATACCCAATCATGGCACCCACCTGTTCCCAATTAGGCTGTTCCCCTGTTGAATGTTCCAAACAGGTGTTTGATGTGCATTCCTCAACTTCCTCAGTCTTTTTTTCCACCTGTCCCAGCTTTTTTGGAACATGTTAAATGTAGGTCGAACATGATTTGAAAATTATTGTATTCTGTTTTTATTTATGTTTAACACAACGTCCCAACTTAATTGGAATTGGGGTTGTAGTTTAAGCCTCCGTAAAGGTAATTAGTTGTTGAAGCAAAATGCTGTTTTTCTTCAAGACAAATGTATTCCAGTACTGGTATTGTTGTTATTGTAAATACAAAAATATACAGTAAAGAAAAAAAAAAACATTTTCCAAGAAAAGTTGTAATATCACAAGAATTAGAATTTCACTTACTACATTTCTTTTCTCGTGTTACATCTTTTTGTAATTTTTTTTAATTGAATCTTCTTTTCATTATGCTGCTTTCCTTGACTGAATGTTCTCAAACAGTTTTTCCCGCACCAAAGCACAATCGCTTCATTCTTGGCCCATTCATGAACATTTGGTCAGATGTTGTCACTTAATCCTGCTAACAAGTAAACTGACCCAAAAAATGTATCCTTGGTGGGTGTAAATGCACCCTGGAACGGAAGGGAGAGCCAGGAAGCAAAAAACAACTCAATTTGTACTGCTTTAGCAGTTTGTTCTATTGGACCATACTTTGTTTCAAATTCATTGAATCCATAGGCTTGGTGTGAATGTTTCTGGTAGGACTTGCCCGAGTGTAATATATCTTGGGCCTGATTTAGGATGAATATAGCAGGTTCAGGGTGAGGGCATGCTTTTCAAACTGACAGAGTTACAGGAAACAGCAATCATTGGGGATAATTTCCGAGTGACAGCGGCCTCGACATTCGGTGGAACTGTAGGAGGGATTGTGGATCGGAGTTTGATTTGGCTTGAATACAGTCAAGTTTCATCGTGGTTGCATGGTTTCCCTGCACCCCCTTACCTTGTCCGAAAACAAGAGCTGTGTAACTGGCTCAAGAGGGATCTCAGAGAGGCAGTGGACATATGGCACCACCGGGAGACGAATCGTGGTCTTATATTATTACTATAGTGCAATCTTAGGCTATGATGTGCAGATTAATATCAGCACAGCAGGGTGACGTGTTCCTGTCATTGCTTTCCCTGATTTTAATTAATGTCTCATGAAAACCAGTGTTAAAGAGCACCTCTGGTTACCTGCTGCTGTTGTTATAAACCATCCCTGGATTACAAGCATTAACCTGCTTCTCATTTAAATGGCCTTTGTTTTTTTTGTTTTTTTTCAGTGTACCTCTGTTACCAAACAACCCTCCCTGAAAATGTTGCTGCCTCATCTATTTGTAAAATGGGGGGTTTCATTATGAAGAATACAGCTGAGGTCTGGGCCTGTCAAGCGCAGCAGGGAAGGATGTCATGTGGGAGAGTGAATTAATGTGGCTGCAACTATGTGACAGTAGTTGTGTTTGTCTGGTATTTGCTGAATAAGATCTCTTGTGGACTTCATTTTATTACTTTCTTCTTAAGATGATTATTCAAGACTTTAGATAAACAGCAGGACAGAGATGGTATCTACAGCAGTGCCTTAAGATACAAGTTAAACAAACAATGTTGTCCATTTGATTGTATTGCCTTGGTTGATATTCTTCCAAGTTGCAAGACAGTAGTAGTTATTTTTACAACCCCAATTCCAATCATGTTCAACCTATATTTAATTGAATACACTATAAAGACAAGATATTTAATGTTCAAACTGATAAACTTTATTGTTTTTAGCAAATAATCATTAACTTAGAATTTTATGGCTGCAACACGTTCCAAAAAAGCTGGGACAAGGTGATGTTTACCACTGTGTTACATCACCTTTTCTTTTAACAACATTCAATAAACGTTTGGGAACTGAGGACACTAATTGTTGAAGCTTTGTAGGTGGAATTCTTTCCCATTCTTGCTTGATGTACGGCTTCAGCTATGCAATAGTCCGGGGTCTCCGTTGTCGTATTTTACGCTTCATATGCGCCACACATTTTGAATGGGAGACAAGTCTGGACTGCAGGTAGACCAGTCTAGTACCAGCACTCTTTTACTACAAAGGCACGCTGTTGTAACACGTGCAGAATGTGGTTTGGCATTGTCTTGCTGAAATGAAATGAAAAAGACGTTGCTTGGATGGCAGCATATGTTTCTCCAAAACCTGTATGTACCTTTCAGCATTAATGGTGCCTTCACAGATGTGTAAGTTACCCATGCCATTGACACTCACACAGCCCCATACCATCACAGATGCTGGCTTTTGAACTTTGCGTCCATAACTGTCCAGATGGTTCTTTTCCACTTTGGCCCGGAGGACACGGTGTCCATAATTTCCAAAAACAATTTGAAATGTGGACTTGTCGGACCACAGAACACTTTTCCACTTTTCATCAGTCCATCTTAGATGAGCTCGGGCCCAGAGAAGCCGGCGGTGTTTCTGGGTGTTTTTGATAAATGGCATTTGTTTTGCATAGTTGAGTTTGAAGTTGCACTTACAGATGTAGCGCCAAACTGTATTTACTGACATTGGTTTTCTGAAGTGTTCCTGAGCCCATGTGGTGATATCCTTTACACATTGATGTCGGTTTTTGATGCAGTTCCGCCTGAGAGATTGAAGGTCACGGGCATTCAATGTTGGTTTTCGGCCTTGCCGCTTACATGCAGTTATTTCTCCAGATTCTCTGAACCTTTTGATGATATTATGGACCGTAGATGATGAAATCCCTAAATTCCTTGCAATTGTACGTTGAGGAACATTGTCCTTAAACTGTTTGACTATTTTCTCACGTACTTGTTCACAAAGAGGTGAACCTCGCACCATCTTTGCTTGTGAATGACTGAGCAATGCAGGGGAGCTCCATTTATACCCAATCATGGCACCCACCTGTTCCCATTTAGCCTGTTCACCTGTGGGATGTTCCAAACAGGTGTTTGATGAGCATTCCTCAACTTTCTCAGTCTTTTTTGCCACCTGTCCCAGCTTGTTTGGAACGTGTTGCAGCCATAAAATTCTAAATTAATTATTATCTGCTAAAAACAATCAGGTTTATCAGTTTGAACATTAGCTATCTTGTCTTTGTAGTGTATTCAATTAAATATAGGTTGAACATAATTTGCAAATCATTGTATTCTGTTTTTATTTATGTTTAACACAACGTACCAACTTCATTGGAATTGGGGTTGTATTAAATGCCAAATCCATCCACCGTGTACACACTTTATCGTTTATTTTAAAATTATGGAATACACTATTTCCTGTTTTCCCTTTTCAGGTAACTTGTTGTTGGGCTAAACTATTGGATGTTACACTCTGGGGAGAGAATAGGTTATTTTTAACAATATAGCCCCTTCTTCCTCACACACCATTTTCCAGGAGTTGCACCTCACAAATATCCACCCCACTGCATCTCCCTTGCTCACTGTCTTCTTTCCTGACATCCATACCGCCTCCGAACTTCAGTTCTCGGTTAAAAACATTTTAATTGCTTCCTTTTCTAAATAAACCAGCAGCCAGCCGAGTAGATAGTATCTCTGGCTCTCAGCGCCTCCTGCAGATTGTGTTTTAAATTAACAGCAGATGGGTGAGTGTTGAAGATGCTTGGTCTGCCTGCTGTGTTTCGCTCTCAGCACTAGATGGCATTGATAGCGTACATCTTCCTGTTGCCTCCTCAACTTCAGAATCCACAGTCATGAACAGACAATTACCCAAATATCACAAAAAAGTGGAAGAGTAAGCCATTTTACGTTGTGATTCACCGTGAGGTAGGAGGAAAACTAGAAAAGCAATTGGTAGAGTGTAGATCTCTGCTGAAGGGTATGTATAAAAATGATGTTGTGTTCATTGGATCGTCTCCAAATTTTAAGGACTTCTCCACTGGTCCATGATTTAACAGGGACATTTTATATATAATCCTTTTCACAGATGGATCTGTAATCGACCAGTGACAGTTAATAGCAAAGGTTCCTTGAGTTATTTGGCAGTGTCGTAGCTTGTGTTTTCCAGCGTCATCACCTTTTTTACATTGTGAAGTGGAATCTCAGTAAATTAAAAATTTTGAATTAACCTGCTTGAGTGAAATAAACTTAAATTCCTAGTACATACCAAGTGGGCAAATAACAAAAACATGGGATTATTTTTTTTAAATTTGGAATCAATGAAAGATTGGAAATAGGTCAAAGCAGAGGTAACAACTCACTCTTCCTGTTTGTGCATGAGTGGTGTGCAGTGGTGCACACTGAGGTTTTACTCAGAACTGCTCTCTTCAATGAGTTCACTCAGTTTGCATTAAGAGTGCTACAGACAAATACATAGCGCCCTCTAAGGGCAAGCATAAATTCTTTGCATTGGAAGTAATTTTCTAGAAATATAATTCATCCATTACGGGGTCAAACCTTGCCATATTGTACTGAGCAGCATTGACAGAGACGTGAATATATGATAATGTTTATTTTCGGTAGCACGGTGGATGTCTGGTTAGCACATCTGCCTCACAGTTCTGAGAACTGGGGTTCAAATCTCGGCCTCCCCTGTGTGGAGTTTGTATGTTCTCCCCGTGCCTGCGTGGGTTTTCTCCAGGTACTCCGGTTTCCTCCCACAGCCCCAAAACATGCGTGGTAGGTTAATTGAAGACTGCCCGTAGGTGTGTATGTGAGTGTGAATGGTTGTTTGTTTATATGTGCCCTGCAATTGGCTGGCGACCAGTTTAGAGTGTACCCCGCCTCTTCCCCGAAGATAGCTGGGATAGGCTCCAGCACGCCCGTGACGCTCGTGAGGATAAGCGGTACAGAAAATGGATGTTTAAAGGCTGCAAAGATTGATTGAATAACTTGAATAATTCAATTGTAAAAAAAGTTCAAAGCACAATCTCTGCCTCGAAGCTTCGCAGATATCATTTTTCCACATGGACGACGAATGTTACGGCAGTCGCACGCACCACTCTGTAGAAATAAGTTTGCTTAATGCTGGCAAGCCAGAAGGAAGTAAGTCTGTAAAGGACAGAGAATGTTCAATATTGAGATCATGTCCAATGTTGAGATAATTTACACTTAAAAAAGAAAATAAAGAGCAATTTAAACCACAACAACACATGTACAATCGCCAGCACAATTTAACGGATTGATTTTAGCTAATTTAATCTAACCTAGTATCGCTAGTTATAACATATTTCCCCTGCAAGTGGTCAAGGATGGACACCGCTGCTGGTCAACTTTGAATCGCTTTATGGAACAAAGGTTAAGAAAACAAATGCGTAATAAGCACATTCATACACAAGCTACCGATGCCCACAACTCACACTGATTCACTCATCATGCAAATTAACAGCCAGCCAACTCTACTCCCATTCGCTGACGCCCACATCACTCTCCAGGCCCCACCTGTTAAATTGTAGAAATGGTAGAATCGGTAAAAGACTTGATTGTAAAAAAATATTCGATAGCTGCAGCCCTAATTTATATGCAACTTTTGAGGTATGGTTTCCCTAAAAATTGCACTCTTTCCAAATTTTACAACCTTCTGAGGTAGTGCTGTTTTCACCTTGAATAAATGGTGCACTTGAATCATTCTGCAAACATGCTCTTTATTTCAAGCTCTTTCTTCTCCCTAAATTACAGTTTTCTACAAATATGTTTCCTATAAATGCTTTTTAATCATACAGTGTGTGTGTATATGCGTGTGTGTGCGTCCATGTGTGTGTACACATCAAGAAAACACAATCAGTTAGAGGCTTACTTTGTGTACCCCTTCTTTCTCTGCGCCCCTAAGTGATAGCATTCTTCCTATACCGGTCAGCCATGGAAGCCAGAGAATGTTTTCCCCATCGAAAATCACCGGTGCTCTGCACCACATCAAACGTCACATTAGTCCGCTGCCAGCTCTTCAGGGAACCCAACTATAGCCCAGTGAACTGCTTATGAGGCAACCTCCGGGAGTTTTATTTGGCTAGCATAGGTCCTCCTCATTTGAAGACATTAAAACAGCACACATTTATCTATTTTTGTAAATATTTAGCCCATGTGCGTGATTATGCAGCATGTGAACACATAAAAGTCCTGGGACAGACTGAGAGCACACTGAGGCTGCACAGCTGGGAGACATTAACTGCACAAAGTGATGGCAGCACCCTGCCCCGTACACCCCGATGATGTAATCTTTTCATTTTGATATACATGCTTTGTGCATGTGCAACTCTGATCAGTAACAGTAAGCATAATTAAAAGCCCTTGTGTACATTTAAACACGCATGAATGTTTATTAATGGCTAGATTAGCTGGAATATAACCAACAGATGTTTGCATTTAACTTTTTAACTGTCAGCTGAATAATTGTTAGCTGCAGCCTCAGTCGTTTCCTCATTCTTTTATTTGAAGTCACGCTTTAGACTAATGGTTATTGGCTGACATTTCCTGTCCCTCCCCGCACAGAGAGCCAATTGTCTGATAAATATACTGCTTGGCTGGCCAATTCCAGTTTGTTGTTTCACTAAAGCAGTTGCTGAGTGAACGTGAACAAGAAAATGTTCAATTTGATATCCCACCAATAAATGAGGCCCAATAACTGGTCAAGGGGGACCATGGTATTGGAAAACGACAAAGCCACATTCCCACCATGCAGTAAAGCTTATTTCAGTGAATAACAGTTACAGTTTGGAAGAGTAAACCTTAATCTGGTTTGTGTTTTCATCACTGGGTGTGTAGGCGGGATGAAGAGAACTTTGTCAGCTATGTAAATATAGTGAATCGTCTCATTTCTGATAAATCCAGAACTCTGGCCTTCAATTAATTTGGTTTTAGAATGCATTTTTCTAATAGGAAATAATGGAAAGGGTCAAACTGTTGCCATCATCAAAACTTTATTACCGTACAGGCAATGATTAAAGTAACATTTTAGCTTCCTTGACTGTCATACAAGTTAGAAGCTGTCTAAGCATCAGTTTCTAGGAAGGTTAGTAATGAAAACTGTTATGTGTTTCACCTTGCATTAAGACTTAATGCATCAGGTTTTTGTTAACATCCTTAAAATAATAAAAATAATATTACTTTCATGAAACGCAAGGACTCTGTACATAAAAGCAGGCACAATAAGTAGATGACAAAGACACAATCAATAATCAAACAACAACAGAACAACCAAAGTAGGTGGCAGAGGTCTAGGTTGAAGAAGTGTCGTGTCAGTGTAGATTTGAAACTGTCCAATGTTGGTGTCTGCTGAATCTCCTTGGGAAGAGAGTTCCTCAGTTCCACAGGGTAGGTGCTACAATGCTGAAAGCTCTGGCTCCGAAGGTTGATTTGATGTTGCGAGGGACAGTGAGGAGATCTAAATCAGCCAACTGCAGGTTCCATGAGTAAGTGTAGTGATGGATTACATCTGACAGGTATGGTGGGGCAGTTCAACTATTAAATTGTAAAAAAATGAGATGCTATTGTACGTATGTGGTGGACTCGCACTCGAAAAATTGCGCTGACGCTCTCACGTTCACAACAAACCACCATTGCCACGAATGCGTCACGACTGAGATCTACACGACAGGCCATATTTACTTCCATAAACACATGGCGCCTCGTTCTTGTGTGCATACACAACATGACATCCTGTTTTCTCCACATGCGTGTCACTTCACGGACATATTCCGTTCACAGTGGAAGTCGCATTTGTTTTTGTAATGTGACCAACTCCATAAAAAAATGGGATTTAACAAAAAAATCCAAATTGGCATCATGCCCTGGTGTGTGTGAACATAGCCTTAGTTGACTGCAAATTATGCTCTGCAAAATGGATGATGAACTCCGCTCGGGTTCCACCAAGAAGGCAATGTGTGTACCACTTTAATTGCTGCACTACCTCTTTCTTGCCATAAATTTGCTTTCCGGTTCTTTGATTCAGAGGACTCATTTAATTTTATAGACATTCAGTAATTTATCTTTTACATATGTCAAGAATACTGTATGTTATGGTATATTGCCAAAGACAATGTACAAAACAATATCATTTAACTGTCTAATTTTCTTTTGCTTTTTTAATGCTTTGAGTAGGAAATCCTTTGTCTGTTTGCTTTTGTCTGCATGTGGATGCATGCGTGTTGTCCATCCATCCATCTATTTTCTTCCGCTTATCCGAGTTGTGCTCATAAATTTACATACCCTGGCAGAATTTGTGAAAAATAGTTTTTTTAAATGCGACTGATGACTGAACAACAACTATCATTCATTCCTTTATGGTTATGTTTTGTTTAATGGTAATGCTTTTCTGAAATGCTTGACAGTTTAATTTGAAATCCCTTGTGTGTTTTTTTGGACATACTTAGCAAATAAAGATGATTCTGATTAAAATACAATTCACCTGTCCCTTCATGTTTTCTTTAAAGAATACCCATCTTACAAATTCTGCCTCGGTAATCAAACAAATGAGCACAACTGTGTGTTTTCTCATTTACTAACTATAAGTAGGGTGGTGAATTTCAAAATTAGAGCACGTAAATAAAAAGAAAGTCTTAGGTGTTCAAAAAAAGTGCTTAACTTCAGAATAATTATTTGAAAAAACTAACAAAATACAGATAATACTTCATGTTTTGATCATATGGGTAGAAGCAAAATCGTGCATTGTAAAAATGCATTGTACATAGAAGCATTTTCCAGAATTTGTAGGACAACCTTGGGGGTGGGTCTTATACATGGGTGTGGACTATACACGAGAAATTACGGTGTGTGTGTGTGTGTGTATTAATTAAATGTATAATTTTTATATATATTAAAATATTTTATTACTTTGGTGTTAAAATTGCTTGAAAGGACTCAAAACCCAAAGTGGAGGACTTGACTCGGGACTTTCCTGTCTCAATTTGGGATTTGACTCCGGACTTGAGGGTAAAGACTTGAGATTTACTTGTGACTTGCAAAGCAATGATTTGTTCCCACCATTGGATTACACGAATGTAACAGTTGGATTAAGGATGCGTTGATTGGTTATGTCAGGAGACTGGGGTGCTAGGATGACAATTGTGAGCTGAATTCAATACAGTTGTGGTAGCTTGTTTCCAAAGAAAATTGCCCTTTAAATCTTGTACTTTTAAAGAAAAGTACTATATCTGGATATATATCGTCATTGGGATATAAATTAGCTATATAAAATGTACAAGCGGATACAAGCGGCCGAAATGAGTTTCCTCCGCAGGGTGTCCGGGCTCTCCCTGAGAGATAGGGTGAGAAGCTCGGTTATCCGGGAGGATCTCAGAGTAGAGCCGTTGCTCCTTCACATCGAGAGGAGCCAGATGAGGTGGCTGGGGCATCTGATTCGGATGCCTCCCGGACACCTCCCCGGTGAGGTGTTCCGGGCACGTCCCACCGGGAGGAGACCCGGGGGACGACCCAGGACATGCTAGAGAGACTACGTCTCTCGGCTGGCCTGGGAACGCCTCGGTATCCCCCAGGAAGAGATGGATGAAGTGGCTGGGGAAAGGGAAGTCTGGGCGTCCCTGCTAAAGCTACTGCCCCCGCGACCCGACCTTGGATAAGCGGTAAAAGATGGATGGATATATAAAATGTTATTCATATTGCACAGCATTGCTACAAACAGATAAAAACAAGGGGAAAATAACTTAGTTCCGGGCCTTTCATGGATGTATTGCATTTCCATTTATTTGAATGTGAAACATTATCTTAGTTTGCGAATGTTTCGGTTCATGAACTGAGTCACCGAATTAAGTTCATAACGAGAGGTTCCACTGTATTTCTACAAAAACACTGTCTGACCTTCATACAGTCAAAAAGTACATGACAAATAAGACTAACACCTAATTTATTGTAGAAGGAACAATAATTAGAGAGTGCATGTTACAGTATTAGACAGCAGGACAGTTGTGTGCACTCAGTTGGCCACATGCTGCATACTTCAGATGTAAAGCCGCCCACTCCCTATTTCCCTCCTCTTTCTGCTCTGTCGCTCACTACTCTGCAACAAGCTCCCCAGTGGCTCACATACTGTTCATGTTGCCAGCCTTTCGTCTGGAGCACAGTGGGTAAGCTTTATGTGTCACAGGAAGAAACTCACCACTAAGTCTAATCTATGCACATTTTTTAAAAAAGCTCAGTCTGCAGCAAAAGGGCGTGGTGTCATCACTGCGGCACCACCAGTGGTTTCTGCAAAAGCACAGTCGGGGGAACTGAAGGAGTGGTGTGATTGGGAGGGAGAATAATCAAAGAAAGTGCAGCAGAGTGACAGCGAGGAAAATTGATATTGGTTTGTATGTACTGTAGCAGCTGCTTCTGGTCATCTGACGCTTACTGCATTCTGCCATTTGTCAGGGTGAGCTGGGCTGGGCTGGACCATACACAGATGCACCCTGTGTGTGTGCGTGTGTGTTTGTGTATGTGTGTGAGAGAGAGCGAGAGAGAGAGAGAATGAGAGAGGGCGAGAGAGCGGTAGATGCAGAAGGAGAGGGAGAGATGACGCGAAGGCTGGCGGTGTGTATTCTCAGTCATAGTCACAGGAAGAACCAGAATCTGGAGCAGGACAGCGGTGGAAGGTTGTAAAGGGAAATGTTGCAGACGGCTTAGTCAGAGATGGAGCCTCCCGTACTTGACAGGGCTTGAACAGGGCTCAGCACCACTGGCTGGACCAGCGGCTGCGATCCGACTCAACTACAACACAACAACTCTGTTGACAAGCGAGCAGGTGACACTTGCTCACCGCTTGGTGTCATCGACAAAGGATTATTATGGGCTGTTCTGCCAGTGTGGTCCTACTTCTACGCTCAGTGGGTGGGGTAGACTGCGGTCACATGTGTTCACGGCAGGACCAAACAGCAATGGATGCTGCAACACCCACCCTGGAAGGCTATGCCACTGCAAGCTCACCTCTGACCATCATTGTCATGGTAACCAGCACTGATGCACCTCTGCCTAGTGTCTAATGCATGTGTGGGTGGAGCAGTCGTGGTGTTTATGTATGTAATATCATCATTGTCTGGATCCATTTTTACAATGTGTACAGTCGTCCCTCGTCATATTATGGGTCACACAACAATAAGCGTGAGTAATGGATGCGTAAAATGCAGAAAATGTTTGAGATAATTTTACTTAAAAAAAAGATAAGGTGCAATGTGCCTACTGCAAAGCAGAATTGGAAGAACTGCGGGTGTATAGTAGAGTAAACGTTAGCTAATTTATTATACTGTAGTTTACCACCAATAGTAAGACCGAATTGTAATACTCCTACAGGTAGTCAAGGATTGACACAGCCGGTAGTGCACTTTCAAATTTTTTTTTTTTAATACATAGTAACACAATAAACACGTTACAAGCACAGTCATACACTAGCTGTATGGCCACAACTGATGCCCAGGCACTCCACACGCAGAATGTCCAACAGATTAGCCAGTTAACAGCCAGCCAACTCTACATTTTCATTTGCTGACTCCCATGTCACTCAACAGGCTAGGCCATGCCGTTTAAAGCTACACACATTTAAAGTCTCAGCTACTACATCGTCGTTAGGTACGTAACGGACATCAAAAATTGGCGACAATAGTCACGAAAAAAGGCAGTAAACACAGCAGCGTGACAAATGAGCACAATACAAACTTATAAGCCACTAAATAGTGTATGGTTCAAAGACGCACACGATCACCGCAGTGCTGTACAAATCCGAATATGGAAGTGTAACAAGTCATTTGCCGTCATTGCTCTGTGGTTGATAGGAGCAAAATGGTGTTCACCTTTCTGCTCAGTCTGAAATGGACTTTTGTAATTTTTTTCTGTATTTATCTTCTCTGACGTCATCGCCATCTACTTCTTTGTTGTGTTTTCATGCGGTAGACAAGACTAATAATGCATTTTTACCATTTTCCCACTCCTTGAATCAAATATGTGCTCCTCGCATTGTTGACGAAAGCACGTTGTCGTCATGCGTTTGCTTTGTCGAGCTTCACAATTAACTCTTTCCTGCCAGTAACAGGCAGCTACTGTATGTACGAATAGTATCAAACTGAGCGGGCAGGCAGTGAATGAGTTAAATAAGCGCATCCCCCGAGGCAGAAAAAAAATCCTCAAGCATTTTTTTGTCCTTCAAGTCCTTGAAATACACGAGTATTCCTTGCACCCCTATTCAAGTATTAGCTAGCCCCAGCCCAAATAGGAAGTGTTTAGAAGAGTATGGGAGAGGTTAACAAGAGTATAACGCCATAACGCTTTAAAATATATATAAATGATCAAATAAATGGACACTGCTTTGTGGATTGTAGTCAGAACCGCCACAATAAACGAGGGATTACTGTATTTTAATTCTCGCTTGTGTTATTGTTTTTAACTGTACATCTCCCAGCTCGGTGGTGGCCCCTTACAGCTGAGAGGTATAATGGCGAGGACGGAAATGAGGAGGGAGGAGAATAGAGGTGGAGGATGGGGTCATACATTAGGAATTTAGTTTCTGTGGGAAAACGTTTTGCTTTCCCGACATATGGAGAGAAGATGATTTAACTGAATCAATAAATAAATAAATGCATGCAGGAGCAAGTTGGTCTAGTAATCAGTGATTGGATTACATAAAGTTGATTCTTCCTAAACAACTTTCCAGTACAATGCTGTATGTCAGCCATCTGTGAGGTAGCTCTCTAGAACCAACAGTGTTGGTCTGATTTGCTTTTCACCCCAAGCAAGACCCAGGTTTCTGCAAGTCCAGTGGAAAAATGTTCACGTTTTGGCACAGTGGGATTTTTAGAGTCATTTCCTCTGTTTCCCCCCTTGTTTCTTTCTTTCCCACCATAAACTTTTCATATCTTCGGTCCCCTCTCTGGTCTCTATGGTAAGCTGGAGTTTATGTATACTTCCAAATCTTGGCTTTTACGTGAGTTGTACCGTAGCCTTTCGTGACTGGGCTGTACTAGAAAGTAGCACACTGACACAGCATTTTTACAGCGCTTCCCAGTGTGAACTATTTACACAATACAGTGAACTCCCTTCTTCACAGGGGTTAGGGCCAAGAACTGCCGTGAATAGCAAAATCTGCAAGTAATTGACACCAGCCCCCAAATTGTTTATAATTGCCTATATTAATTGTTTAAATCCCAAATCCCAAAATATAATCCCAAAACACTTAAATATGTATATGTGTTTAAAACTCATTTAACAACATTACCCTAAAATAAATGGTTTGCAGATGATTTACCTTTGAAAACAATGCAAGTGTGTACTCTTGAGCTTTTTAATATCCACTCAGCATAGCAAAAACATACACATGCAGCAAAGACTCCCTGTTACTTCCACTAACAACACACGGTAAATTTAGCTCCTCTCCAACATACAGAGGTCACAAAAATAAATACACCAAAAGTGTGAGGACACTGGTGTGTATGTCCCCTTTAGAAACCGTAAGAATTCCCAGTTACTACTTTTTAATTAGCCAGCACTTTGACGTTTATAAAAAAAAAAATAAAAAAAAAAGACAACAATTGGACTGGCATTACCACATTACTGGTAACCTTTTATTGGTCAGTGACTGTGTTTTTTATGTCTTTATGTCTCAAAAGTATTCTGTCAATTGACTGTCTATTGTCGTACTAGAGAGGCTCCAACTACCGGAGACAAATTCCTTGTGTGTTTTTGACATACTTGGCAAATATAGATGATTCTGATTCTGATCTTTGGACGTTGTAGGAAGAGCGCAAAAATACACAGATAGCCACGAACTGGCAAGTTTTTCACCAAATAGCTGAGGTTAGGTTGCACAGAAAGAAATGCAAATAATGCTAAAAGCTAAAACAATTGACATACTCTATACTGTACAGTGAATCTCCACCTATTCACAACTCACCATTCACAAACTAACCTATTTGGTAAGTACCGTATTTTCACGACCACAGGACGCACTGTATTAAGAGGCACAGTCTCAGTTATGGGGTCTATTTATGTATTTAACACATACATAAGGCGCACCGTATTATTGGGCGCAGGCATGGTAAAACATGCGCTAGCTTGGCGACTTATTACCGTAAAGCCTCGTATGAACAAAATTAGGGGCGGCTGGCTTGATTGCTACTTTACGAGTGGAGGCTGGCTTGACCGGTGCTATATACCTACTGGGGGCGTGCCTTTCGCTTCCTCCTTCAGGCGCACCCTTCTCCCTTTACGTCCGCATGCTGTCCTCAGCCACGTCCACTTTTCCTCTGTATAAGCAGCGTGTCGGGAGGAAATGCTCCCAGTCAGTCAAGCGGAGCGCTCATCAAACAACAACATTGATAGATTTTCAACATAAGGTGCGCCACATGATAAGGCGCTTCTTTCCATTTTGGAGAAAATTTACGACTTTTAAGTGCACCTTATGGTCGTGAAAATATGTTACTTGTTTACAGCTGTCAGTTGTAACCTACTTTACTGTGGCCGAAAGTAGCAATAGCATTAGCCACAAATTATAAACAGTCACTCACTCAGTCTCTCTCTCTCGTTCACACGCACATAAGAAATGGTGTTGGTACCTACCAGGGGAGCATTATTAGGAATCCCACTTGTGTTCTAGGCACGACACGCCCCACTCCAATATTACTGGCTGCAGGACACGTGCTGCATGAATATGATTGGCTTCTATATCCCGATAAAACATGCCCTACTGCTTCCTGACAGAAAAAGAAGTATGTGACTTAAGTGTGACGGCGTTACTATGAATCACACTATCCATAACCCACACTAATTCTACCCCTAACCCATTGGAGCCCACCCTAAACCCAACCCAAGCCCTAAACCTAACCAGAATAAACTTATTTGTTTTTATTTTGTACAAATGTGAAACATATTTTGAATGGTCATCTCGTTACATCTCCGTAGCTTGCTCCTTCCGCGACAAATCACATCGCAACAGGACGTGTTCTGCCTAGAATACGACTGGGATTCCTAATAATACACCAGGGGAAGCCCCTCCTTGTCTCTGGTACGTGTGGCACGAATGAAGGCAATACACGTTCGATGTGTGCATAACTCCCACAGTCATACTGCTTATTCAACTTCAGGAGAAAGCGATCCAGTGGTTGAGCATATTGAACATTACATATTGAATATTAACAAGAAATCCGTCCGGTTCATGTGCCATGCGTTTAAGACCAGCTTGAGTAGCTTGAAAAGGGCATCCTGGACATTTCCATCCAAAATTATCTTGCGAACCTGATAAAAGGGCATCAAAGATTGTTTTAAAAAAAAAAAAAAAGTAAAGTAAAAAAAAAAAAAAGTTGTAGCATGGAAACTTTTAACACAATTTTCAGGCTTCATCTGCTGAAAAGACAGTGGTTTCATCACTAAACCCTGAGGAACACCAAAGTCCAGCAGAAGCTTCAATGAACATGCCAAATCAAATAATGTTTAAAGGGTATCATGTTGCAGTATTTTGGTAGCTTATGTTTGTGTTAAATCTTATTTTTTGAGTTTGCCATCATATCAAATGTGAAATTAAATTGAAACACTTGATGCGCTACCAATCATCACCTTACCGTCTCGTACCTTTCATTGAGTGTTATTTTGAAAAACAAAACAAAAAAAAGCTTCGTGATGACTGATTTGAGTGTTAAGAATCATCCAAACTCTGTTTGCAACTTAAAACATTTGAATACATTTCTGCCCTGTGATTGACTGGCGACGAGTCCAGGGTGTAGTCTGCCTTTCGCCCAAAGTCAGGACAAGCTCAAGCTTTCTACAACTCTGAACAGGATAAGTGGCATAGAAAATGGATGGATGGATATACGTTTCATGTTTTGTAACTGAAGGAAACACTTAAGTTGAAAAAGTATGGTGTTCGATAATTTTTTCATGAGCTTCATTGTAATGATGTAAAGCAGATGGCTCGTGTCTCTTGACTTCCTCTACACTCTCCCCATCCATCTTGTGTACCTTCGCTTTTTAGCTTGGGACACGTCTCCTCACACATCCTTCCCTTAGCAGGGCAATAATAAATTTGCTTGACAATGATACAGACCACCAGGAATATGCATTTGGTTCCTCTCCAATGTTTCCATTCTTGGCTGTCTATCTGAATTCTTAGTGTTGATGTATTCTGCAACATTCAAAATGCTCCTCTCGTTTCCCAGTTACTCTGTGCAGAATCCCTGAGCTGCGAGCTGGCCAGTGTAGTGCTGTATTTGTGACCTCCTCACAGCTGTACTTTATCAACAGCAACCTCAGTCTGCCTCATGCCTGTTAAGTGTGGGGGGAGAACCACAGAAGGTCCAGCAGACATTGAAAGGTTAATAGGGTGCGAGCAAGGGATTGTTGAAAAGACAAGAAAGGAATCAAAGTAAGAAGTTTGACGAGGACAAGACAGAGGAAGCAAAGAGTTAGATAAAGCATCTGGAATGAGTGGAAGAAGAGGGAGGATACGGCCATTCAATAGTCATGAAGGAGATCTGTTCCAGGTGTAGAACGTCAAATTAATATTCATTATGTTTGGACGGAACATTAAGATGGATTTCTTCTCCTGGCAGACTTGCAAGACCTCCAATTTGTCCTTTTGCTTGGTCATCTTTACAAAATTCAGACGTGTAGACATAAATATATACTGTAGGCCTTACAATTCCATCAAAGTACCACCACACAAAATTTAAGCTACTGCTGTTAAACTTTCTGGCCCTATACAGTGGAACATCTAGTCTGCTAAGTTTTTTTTTCACCAAAACATAGCTTTCGGTGTGCATACATTTTTATTTTATTAAAAATACTAGCCAATTATCGCTTTAGCCACACAGTGTTGTACTAAGTAGCCTGGACAAAAACGTATAACATGTACAGTATAAGTTTTTTTCTGGTTCTATGGTTATCTTTGGTACACCTCTGTGGTAGCATCACAAAAAATAAAATAAAAATAGAAAAAAAGGCCAAATATAAAAAAAAACAAAAAAACACGTGTTCGCTCCCAACACGTCACGTTGTGATAGGCTCCCTCACATTTGTCACGTTCTGTTAAGGCTTTTTACAGATGAAATGTGAACGCCGGGTAGCTTTGGTGCATGTTTGTGGACCATCAGAGTGGTCAGCGCAGGGGGTCACATAGTCACATACACCCGCTCAATAAATGTTTGATGATAATATTTTTCTTTCAACAACTAATTCATTAAACCATCTCTTGTGTCAAAACATGCAAAACAGGCCGTTATTCACATACTAAACTGCTCTCTCTCTCTTTCTCTCTCTCTCTCTGTTTGTCTGTCTCTCTGTTTGTCTGTCTGCCTGTCTCTCTGTCTGTCTGTCTTACACTCACTCACTCACTCGTTGAACATTAAGCATAAACAGGTATGCAATGGCAGGCATTGTAGGTAAATTAAATGCATGGCTTAGCTTTAGAAGAGTTGTAGGTGGCATGTGACAGATTCTCTCAGATTCTTCCTGTACCACTACGAACCACCTCCAAATTGTGTTGGGCCCTATTATGTACTGTCAGGTTTAGTTACGTGCACCCTGTTTTACTACGGTTTCTCATCTTCCTGTTACTGCCGTGGCAAATATTTTGTACATCCACGGCAATCACAGCCGCTCTCGTTTCTCAAGTGTTGTCATGTATATAGTTTTGGTTGAACTCCTAAATGTACGACTTCTGGGGATCTGTATTTTTGTCTTAATACACAACAACTTTTTGTTCTGGCTCATTGTCTTGATTTTACACAAAAATATAGTCAAACTTTTTTCGCTTAAAGAAAACAACCCTAAATATTATGCGACTGTCACCCCTTTCAAAACACAGCCTTGCACCAAAACTGTTGTCTGCACCTCATGTAACATATCAACTGTTCTAAGCCATCTTCAGAGGTTGTTTCCTCTCAATATTGTTCTGCTCTGAGGTTTTATCAGGGGAAGTGCAGTCTGTGTGTGCAGAAATCACATTATGACTGCTCATACTGTGCTGAACATATTCATACCCACCTGAATAAGTCTTACTTTGCAGATTTCCTTTCTTGTAGTGCAGATTTACCTTTTTAAGTTTTCACATTGTGGATACACTTGAGCTTATTGATAAGGTTTGTCAAACACTTTCGTTGAAATCTCATTTGCCGGGGAATTCTGTGTGTGTGTGTGCGTGTGTGTGTGAGCGTGCGTGCGTGTGTGTGTAACTTAACAACTTCCTCTACATCCACGTGCGTTGTCACACAGCGTGGTACTAGTTCTGCTTATGATAAGGCATATGTGCTGCGATATGTGTTTGTCTCGTTGAGTTGTACATTTTTCCTTTTTTAAGTTTTATTTGTAGCATTTCAATTATTTCTCATTCACGATGAGCTTCAGGAGCAAGATCACCCTAAGAAAGAAATTCAAGAGTAAACGCATGAGGTCGGATTTCACCAGGTTGAGTATTGTATGTATTTAATAATTTATTCCTCGCTATCTGCATTTTATATGCTTTTTTTTTTGTATTTCTAGTACTGTCTGACAAGGCGGCTGCTAACCATTGTACCATTTGTAAATATTTAATGTCTGTTGATTACCGTGATGATCGGACTGAGTAGTTCAGTTCCTCTTCTTTTTCAAGTGTTTAGAGTGCGTTGAGCCCTTTTCTGTCAGTAATGAGCAGCTAAAGGGCTAAAGATGATAGGCAAATTCAGTTGTGTGGATATTACTGATGTGTACATAATAGGCATCTTCACAATTTTGTACTTCAGTAATTTACATGGCACATAATACATGGCTCACAAAATACATGAAAAGGAGCACTTCCAAGGCTCAAATTGTTTGCATGAAGTGCTCTTTGGACAATTATATATACCAAAACTCGAAGGCAGTCTTTTTGGAAGAATTAAAATGTTTTTTTTTGTTATGGCTTGGTCTTCTTAAATCCTTAAAAAAGAAAAAAAAACTTTTGTCATACAAGCGTTCATCTTTGAGTCAACCAAAACATGGCTGTTTGGCAGATTTTTATTTTTTTTGAATTAATTTTTAATTAAAATATCAGAAAGAATGAATTTGTTCACATGCAGTTCTGCACTGGAATATACTTTATAGCTACTGTGATATATATATAATCACAGTAGCAATTTAAGTCAATACATGAACAATTTCTGATGCTTTTTTTGTGTGTGACGCTCGAGCAATGCTAATGCTGACATAACTTGGTCCTCCAATATTGTAGTAGGCAATCTGTGATTGTCATGGTAACAAAAGAGACACTGTGCTCCTGATTACAAAGCAGTGTATGGTAACAAAAGCTGCCACTTTATGTTAAAATGAATACATTCAGCTTCAATGGGTAGACTGCACTTGTAATATTGAACAATTGTAGAATTCAGATGAATGCTGGATGAAAAACGATGGGCCAGACTAAAAAAAACATGCAGACAGCTAAAAGCAGCCTATTGATTTTTGATCCTGCCAATGAACATTAAGTTTAACAATCGGGATACTGAAGTCACCTTGAATGAACTTACACTGTAGATTTTCTTGGTGCCTATAGGCCTGTTAGGACCATTAAGGTAGAAATCCAGTCAGCACTGTACACATGTCAAACAAACTAGAGGCTTCTTCTGCTTCCTTTGACTTCCTGGCTACAGTCTCCACCAGCCCTCGTTCGGCTGTGGTCTTCTTTTTTTGTGAATTACAGAAGCAACGGTCTATAATCTCTTGAACACATGTTGCATGACTATTTTGTATGACTCATATAATATTACACATCTTTATTTCTATTTTGTAAATGTTTTGGTGAATGTCATCCAATGTGTGTTGTATATAGTGGATTTGGATAATGACAAAACCACTGTCCTGTTGGTTCAGTAGCATTTGACTGACTTTGACACCTCACAATTCACCTTTCAGTTACTTCTGTCAGCAGTCTCATCATTAATAAACCATGTTGGATGTAGTAGGTGGTATTCTTGGGATCATGAGGTGTTCCTGTCCTTCTCCAGAATTTTTACTTTTCAATTGATCACTCTGATTGGTTGTTAGTTAGCGAATCAGCACAAAAGCAACCAACCGACAAAAGAAAAATGCACTATATGGTAAAACAACCCCTCCTGGAACCCGTCACCTTTTCATGGTGGAGGGGTTTTTGTGTGTCCCAGTGATCCTAGGAGCTAAGTTGTCTGGGGCTTCACGCCCCTGGTAGGGTCACCCATGGCAAACAGGTCCTAGGTGAGGGACCAGACAAAGCACGGCAAAAAGACTATGACGAAAGATGTTCATGGATTGAGGTTTCCCTTGCCTGGACGCGGGTCACCGGGGGCCCCCTCTGGAGCCAGGCCTGGACGTGGGGCTCGAAAGCGAGTGCCTGGTGGCCGGGCCCGCACCCATGAGGCCCGGCCGGCCACAGCCCGAAAGGGTAATGTGGGTCCCCCTTCCCATGGGCTCACCGCCTGTGGGAGGGGCCATAGGGGTCAGGTGCAATGTGAGCTGGGCGGTGGCCAAAGGCAGGGACCTTGGCAATCCGATCACTGGCTAAAGAAGCTCGCTCTAGGGATATGGAACGTCAGGCAGGGAAGGAGTCCGAGCTGGTGTGCGAGGTCGAGAAGTTCCAACTAGATAAAGTCGGGCTCACCTCCACGCACAACTTCGGCTCTGGTACCAGTCCTCTTGAGAGGGGTTGGACTCTCTTCCACTCTGGAGTTGGCCACTGTGAGAGGCACCAAGCAGGTGAGGGTATACTTATTGCCTCCCCATCTCGGCACTTGTACATTGGAGTTCACCCTAGTGGAAAAGAGGGGAGCCTCTCTTCACCTTCGGGTGGGGGGACGGATCCTCACTGTTTGTGTGATGCACCAAACAGCATTTCAGAGTACCCACCCTTTTTAAAGTCCTTGGACTGCATCGTTCTGCTGGGGGACTTCAATCCTCACATGGGCAATTACAGTGAGACCTGGAAGGGCGTGACTGGGAGGAACGGCCCCTCCTGATCAGAACCAGACTGGTGTTCTGTTATTGGACTTGTGTGCTCATCACGGATTGTCCATAACGAACACCCTGTTCAAGCATAAGGGTCCCCGCCTACAGAAGCTAGCTCTAAGAGCGTGGAATGTCACCTCTCTGGCAGGGAAGGAGCCCGAGCTGGTGTGTGAGGTCGAGAAGTTCGGTCGTATCAGGTACCGAACCCCCTGATACGGGCTGTTCAGTCCCTGTACGACCAGTTTCAGAGATTGGTTCGCATTGCCGGCAGTAAGTCGGACTCGTTTCCGGTGAGGATTGGACTCCGCCCTTTGTCACCGATTCTGTTCATAACTTTTATGGACAGAATTTATCGACGCAGCCGAGGCGTAGAGGGGATCCGGTTTGGTGGCCTCAGAATTGCATCTTTGCTTTTTACAGATGATGTGGTTCTGTTGGCTTCATCGAGCCGTGATCTCCAACTCTCACTGGAGCGGTTCGCAGCAGATTGTGAAGGGCTGGGATGAGAATCAGCACCTCCAAATCTGAGACCATAGTCCTCAATCGGAAAAGGGTTGTGTGCCCTCTCAGTTTGGGGATGAGATCCTTCCCCAAGTGGAGGAGTTCAATTATCTTGGGGTCTTGTTCACGAGTGAGGGAAGAATGGAACGGGAGATCGACCCGACCTTGGATAAGCGGTAGAAAATGGATGGATGGATGGTAAAACAAGTTTAGCTAAGCGTTGCTCATTACTTAAGATTTTTTCCTTCTTGTATTATGAGTGTGTCAGGTAAGGTTAGCAATCAATATGTGCATTTCATTTCGTAAAACCATTTCTTTGGATGGTATGGAAAACAACGATTTGTCGTCCAATGCTCACTATAATGTACTAGATGTATGCGAAGGCATCTTGCTGATTGGCCAGTTGAGTATTTCTATAAGTCATTTGGCATTGCACTTGCTTTGAAAGACGTGATACTGGCAAAGTCGCCAGAACTTCATCAGTGAAATAAATATCCTACTAGAGAACACCGATACTGAGGAACACAACGTATAATAGCCCCCCCCCTCAACTCAGCCCATTCATCCATCCATTTTCTGTACCGTTTCTCCTCACTCGGGTCGCGGACGTGCTGTAGCCTTATCCCAGCTATATTCGGGCGAGAGGCAGGGTACACCCTGAACTGGTCGCCAGTCGGTCGGAGGGCACATATAAACAAACAACCATTCGCACTCGCATTCACACCTACGGGCAAGTTAGAGTCTACAATTAACCAACCACGCATGTTTTCGGGATGTGGGAGGAAACCAGAATACCCGGAGAAAACCCACGCAGGAATGGGGAGAACATGCAAACTCCACACAGGCGAGGCCGGGATTTGAATCCCGGTCCTCAGAACTGTGAGGCAGATGTGCTAACCAGTCATTCACCGTACCGCCTAACTCGGCCCAATTAAACCCAATTAAAGTGGCTGAAAATTGTTACTCTAAATTTATCGGGTAAATTCTCTAGGTTGCTTTTTTTCAGTGTGGGGCTGCCGTGGCCGCCGGGAACATAGTGTCATAGTTTCACTTTTGCTCATACAACTTGAGCATTTTCCAGTGCTGGACTGGTCCAGCAATATTATAGATCACTAAAGTAGGTGAGAAACTCGAGAAGATTGTTAATGTTAACAGCCTTGCATTTATGTCTAGTGGCATTATTGCGGACACAACTTCAGAGTTTTCCGGTATCTGCCCAGTCCAGCAATATTCGAGACCACAAATGTAGGGGAGAAATTCAGGAAGTATCTGGTGGGATACATTGTGGTTGTAGTTTAACAGTATTTCTATTGCAGTACATTGCGCCCCAACCACAATGATAAAGACGTATCGTGGAGTGTGTCACGGAAAGCAACATTATTATCTTTGTAAAGGGACATTTTTAGATACAGCACTTTTGTTGGTATTTGTGCAAGTGGAGCTGATGTTGTGGCTGGTGGGTGAATGTGGAATGAAAAAAGGGGGAACGAAGAAATGCAAGATGGTTGAAAGTATCTGTGGCAGTCATTCTTAGTTTATATTCGGAGACACATTTTGCGTCACAGTGGTTGTTGTGCACAAGTGTAATGTATTCTTGAATAACAAGGAAATTCCAACCATATCATGGGTAGATTAGGTACAGCGCAGCAATCTTCTTTCAGCCCAGTGTCATCAAGTGCTTTGGGGTGTGCCCCAGCCTGCCTTCAGTAATAGCCACTCGAGTACTTCCTGCATGCTGTTTTTAGGTCCTAATGATGTCATAGCACTATACTGGAAATGTTGAGATCATGACTTTTCCTCCAGAATGTTCAGATTGGGTCGTGCCTATGGATAATTTACGGTTTCCACATTAAGACCCTACATTGTCACTGAGGCTGCATTCACATCAGACATTGCAAAATGCCCCACCATTTGATCAAGTCCCAGTTACATACAGATGCTACAACATAGACTAAAATTCTACTTTTACGAAGCTAAAAATGTCCAGATTGGGCATTAATTCAACAATATGTTTATTGTTGTGGTTGGAGTTTGCAGTTGCATAGAACTGCAGTGCATTAATTTGAAAACATTCTAAAATATTTTGATTATCTAATTACCAACATGAGAGGGGCAAAATAATATAAACACCTGTAGTGCACTTCTACACCATTGCAAAATAAAAACAAATAATCATCATGTTGATTTCATATTAAGATAATGACTTGAGAAAATATGTGACATATTACAAGTAAAGATGTGTTGCGCTATTCTTCGGCCAACTGAGGAAATGAAAGTCCTACTTAATGTTTTGTGATGGCATAACAACCAGGCACCTGGTTATGTGGCAGTGTGGATCTCATGGCTGGAACACAGGACAATCACTTGTAACCTTGTGACCCTCGAGGTGGGAACAACACTAATATTGAAACAAAATAAAATGAGATTAAACATCCATCCATCCATTTTCCAAGCCGCTTCTCCTCACTTGGGTCGCGGGCGTGCTGGAGCCTATCCCAGCTGTCATCGGGCAGGAGGCGGGGTACACCCTGAACTGGTTGCCAGCCAATCGCAGGGCACATAGAAACAAACAACCATTCGCACTCACATTCACACCTACGGGCAATTTAGAGTCTCCAATTCATGCATGTTTTGGGGATGTGGGAGGAAACCGGAGTGCCTGGAGAAAACCCACGCAGGCACGGGGAGAACATGCAAACTCCACACAGGCGGGGCCGGGGATTGAACCCGGGTCCTCAGACCTATGAGACTGACGCTCTAACCACCGTGCCGCCTGAGATTAAACAAATAAATAATATACAGCGGTTATTTGAATATAGTTTGTTCCGTGACCATGCTTGTATCTCAGATCATCTTTCCACTTTGGGATGAAAGGAAATGCTATTAATCCATTCCAGCCCCACATTGTCCTCCCTCTGGTGTGCGTTCGTTGGCCACCATTATGATATAGTGATAGGTACGGCAGTTCTTTTGAGTGTACTGAATCATTCGAATCATCCATCCATCCATCCATTTTCTGAGCCGCTTCTCCTCACTAGGGTCGCGGGCGCATTCGAATCAGTTCTTTAAAAATATCTGTTCACCAAATTGGTCAGTTCTTTTTCATAAAGTCATTCAAGTCCTTCCTCATTCAGTTCATGATCCATCCCTGAGGTTCACGTTCACTCAACACGCTCACCGAAGGACTATGCGTTGTTGTCACGTATTGTAAACTAGGAAAGGCAGCAAGATTAAAACAATAATAATAATAATAAATTGTTAATTTAAGCTAAATTATCACCTACCTATCTCTCCCTCAGCAAGCTTTGGTTGTGACTCATAAACATGCGTGCAGCGAGCTCAGCTACCGAATATCCTTCCGCGTCCCCTGAATGTCCAGCTAGGCTCTCGCCGGCCGGCGTGACTGTTCTGGATTCCACTGCGGTGGACAGCATCGCTGGCATCAGCCCCCGCCAGCCGAGCTTCCTGCTCACTCACCTTACTGTTATTGTCATCTGATTAGTGGAAAGCATCTTTGAGTGTTTTGTGAAGTGCTTTATAAGTTTAATGTATTATTATTATTATTATTATTATTATTAAATAAAAAAGGCTTTAATAATCGCATTAGAGACACATAGGAAATGTTATATATGTGTATGTATATCCATTTATTATTAATTTACATTTATTTTAAATATGTGTGCTTGTTTTCATGTGATTGACTGACTCAACATTAGCCGTTAGCTTGAAGAAACGGCTGCTAGTGAAAGCTATCCCCGCGAGGACGTCAGGACTTGCGATTAAAATCACTCATGAGTATGTTCACTGCGTAGTACGCCGTTCCTTGCGCAAACGAATCACTCATCGTACTAGTACATCACTCCTTCGCGGATCACAAACGAACGAGTCACTCTTCAGTTCCTCAATATACCAGTTCACTGAACGAATCACTCAGTTCACTTAAATCCCTCTCCCACCTGCACGGCGCTGCCTGACGCTGGCTGCTCATTGGTCATTTGCCGAAGTGAGTGACAACCCTGGTGAATTGCAGATCATATGGTAGTACTTTAAATGAAGTCCCGCCCCCTCCTGTATGCTGGCTGCTCAGTGGTCATTCGCCGAAGATTCAGAAGTGAGTGACAGAACGCTTCAGTAGTTCCGTTTCCGTTCCCAGCCGACTCGCTTGCCTCACGACGGCGACCAAGGTAAAAGAACGAATCATTTCATAAACTGATTCAGTTCGGTTTGTTCACTAAGAAGGTCCGTTCTTCTGAACGAAACGACACTATTATGATGCAGACACACACGAAGAGAACACACACTAACTGACTAGATAAGCTGCAGTAATGTGAGTTGATTTTAGCAGAGGATAGATAATATGCCTGTGAGTATAATTATATTGTGTACATGTGTTGCTGCACTATTTGTGATCACATATCCTTTGCTTAAAGGGTTATAATGCTGCAACATCGATGCTATTCGTTAGCCTAAGGCATTTTCAATTGTGTGTTAGCATTAAGCTAGCAGACTTTCCGAAGTCAACTTTATGCATTTTTTTTAAATTATTTTTTAGTTTGAGAGTAGATTTTAACTGGGACTGGCAGTGAACAGATTGAAGCCTCTTATTCTAATTGTTCACTACCTGTCAAATTTCTGCTTGTTGGGAAGTGAGTTGAGTTGAGTTTGCTTCAACCATCTATGGTCAGCCAAGTGACAGCTCGTATCTCGAAAAACCCGTAGGTCGGGTCACTCGTAAGCAGTGGTGGGTAAAGTAGCCAAATATCGTACTCAAGTAAGAGTACTGTTACTTTAGAATAATATGACTCAAATAAAAGTAAAAAGTAGTCCTCCAAATCTTTGTTGAGTAAGAGTAAGAAAGTCCTCAAGAGTAACTCATGAGTAACTTCCTGCTTAAAAAAAATAAACAAAAAATCATAGCATGAAAGTCAAATAAAATTTAAACATAATAATATATGGGAATCCACACATACCTGCCACTGGTTCAATTTTAAACTGTCCAAAAACCAAGAGCACATGCATTAAGCCGTACAGAAACAATATTTGCTTTATTCACTTAAATGACTGAATGAAGAAGCTGTTTGCTGACCAGACTTATTGATTGTGTGTGCGTGTGTGTGTGTGTGTGTGTGTGTCTGTGTGTACGTGTGAGAGAGAGAAACATCTGCAACTTACCGCAAGGTGTTTTCTCAAGTTAGAAGTGTGCTGAAATATCTAAGTTTGAGCAATCAAAATTTAAGAGCTGGATGACAAAGCTGTTGTTTTCAGTCTGTAAAGTAAACACTCACGCGGCTGTTTTTCCCCCTAAAATGTGTTACTTTAATTGGCCCACAAAGGGTTTGTGTGCGGTCATGTCACTGCCTTGTGCCGTCTGATTGGTGAATTGGAGTAAAATGACACTAGTGATCACTTTGGATTGGAGCAACGGCTCTCTATGCTATATAAAGTCTAAAAACCGATTGCGCACTTACTAATGGATAGTCAAGTAAAGTAGCGAGCGGCATGTCAATCATTGTAACGGAGTAAAAGTATCGATACTTCATAAATACTCAAGTAAAAGTAAAAAGTATGGTTCATTCAAACTACACTCACAAGTGTAATTTATTCAAAATGTTACTTGAGTAAATGTAACAGGATATGAAGTGCATTCCTTCCCACCTCTGCTCGAAAGTCAAGGTACCACTGTATATATTAGAAAATATATTAATAAAAAATACAATCTCCACTCCACTGTATTGACTTCTTTTCATTAGTGTTTATTATATAGATTTTACAGGTGTACCTAATGAAGTGTCCATTGAAGCTACTGTACTTCTCTGGAGTTCTTCCGCAAGCATAACAAAATGTTTGTGGGTTTCCGCCATCCATTTTTTTTTACATCGCATCAAGGCTCTACACATATTTAATTTCTTTTTTGTTGTGTGTTTGGCAGCAAGAAAAGCCCAAGCTGATTGATCCACTCGACTATGAGGCTGTCATCTCAGAACTGGGAGCAGAGCTCAAGCAAGACCCTCTAAGAGAGCTGCTGCTGTTTCCTGACAATGATTTCACAGTAAGTGTACGTGCCTGTGTGTGTGTGTGTGTGTGTATGTGTGTGGTTAATCCAGTCAGAGCAGAAGGATCTTTGCCAACTCAGATGACTAGATTTCAGAGAACATAGGGAATTCCCTTGTAGAACATGCAGGCACAAACATTCATTTGAAGAGACTGGGAATATGTTTGACGAAGTGTTCATATGCAAGGAAGCAGAAATTAACTGCATCTTATAATCATTTACTTTATAATCATTAATTTATTTTCTACTGGTGGATTATGGTCATGAATCTAAATGTGAAGAATGTTTCAAGAAAAGTTTGCTCATCTTGTGCATCCTCTTCACAAAGATGTTGCCATGGTAATGTTTCGCTTTACTCTCCTCTTATCCCTGCAGGTATCCACAGTGCCCCAAGAGAGACGCACTCTCAGGTCAGCTGTTCCTGAGGGCGCAGAGCTCCAGGTGGAATGTCTGCTGGTCAGACAGGTCAGATGCTATTTTCCTTCCATCCATTTTCTTCCGCTTATCTGAAGTTAGCTTTACCAGGGAAGCCCAGACTTCCCTCTCCCCAGCCACTTCATCCAGACTTCCCTCTCCCCAGCCACTTCATCCAGCTCTTCCGAGGGGATCCCGAGGCGTTCCCAGCCCAGCCGAGAGACGTAATCTCTCCAGCATGTCGTGGCTCGTCCAGTTTTTCTGGCTGGTATAATAACTCGTGGTTGAGCAACTAGCGATTTAGCGTTTTTGTCGTCGACCACAGTAAAATGAAAGTCGATGATGATGTTATTTTTTCAGTACTGTATGGCAACGAGGCGGCACGGTGGACGACTGGTTAGCACATGTGCCTCTGAGGACCGGGGTTCCAATCCTGGCCCCGCCTGTGTGCCGTTTGCATGTTCTCCACGTGCCTGCGTGGGTTTTCTCCGGGTACGCCGGTTTCCTCCCACATCCCAAAAATGTGACCAGTTCGGATTCTGATTCTGATCCCGCCTCTCCCCCGAAGATAGCTAGGATAGGCTCCAGCCCGCCCGCAACCCTAGTGAGGATAAGTGGTCCGGCAAATGGATGGATGGATGTATGGCAGTCCCCAACCCTTTTTGCATGGACCAGTTTCATGTAAAGACATATTTCAACAAACAGGCATACAAACAAATAAAAACAAATGTTTAAAATTACAACTCACCATTACGCTAATTGAAGTTGTTAGTGGGAGTCCTGTGCACGTTTCTATTAAAAAATGGCGAGTCTTGTGGTCCATAGCATAGTGTGTTGTAAGATAGGACATTGTAGGCAGGCACCAAAAAGTTAGGCGTTTCATAGTTTCACTGTTTCTCTTTCACTTATGTTTTTTATTTTATTTGAGAATAGACTTGCTACTGGTATGAGTTTTGGTAAAATATTTGCACATAGTAGCATTGCAGCATCTATACAGCCATAAACACTGACGTCAGTGTCGTAAGGCGATAAGTGTTACGAATTTGGTGTGTGTAGTATGAAACCACTTGTATGATAAAAAAAAGTTCTTGTGAGCGCACAGTGGTTGTCTGTGCATTATTAGACATAACAATATGGCTACAAAGATGGAGTTTCACTTTGCGCCGTTGCCATCGTTCCTCGTTGCCAGTCACAAGGTATTGCTGGTATGCCTCTTTCAAGACTAGTGTCAATCAGAATAGAGGAAGCTAGCGAGGCTAAATGCAGCTTATTTTTGTACTCTCTGACCTGCGCAGATGTATCAAGACTGTGACGCTTTGTTGACTGCAAATTTTCAAGTTATAGTTTGACGACGGCAGCAGATGGGCAAGTCAAAAGTCCTCTTTACATTGGCTTATTATAAGACACGTTGCCCCCCCCCCCCCCCCCAAAAAAAAAAAAACGTGATTAGTTGACTTCGAGCGTTAAATGTCGATGCCGAGTTGTAAATTGGACTAGTCGACTAATATGTTCAAACCTTAGTAGTAACAGAACCCCATCATAAACTGAGTACCCCTTGTAATTTAATACAGTAACAAGATATTAGTAGCTGTAATAAGACTCAGTTGCACCTTCCTTATTCGGGATTCGCTATTCACAAATTACATCCCAGCATTTTAACACGTTTGGTGTGACATCATAACATTTGTAAGCAATTTATTTTTAAGGGTAATATTCTAAGTTGCATTCTAAAAAGTGTTTTGTGATCATAGTTTGTGGTACATTTACGGTTTAAATTATTAATATAGGAAAATGTGAAAATGTTAAGGCGGGATTCACTATTTGCAGCAGGGCTTGGTCCTTATCGGTTGACGGCGTAACCTGTACATATGTATACATTTCATCTGCATCAGGTTAAGAAATTCCTATGAATTCTACTTCATCTCCTTCCTCTCCACCAGGCCTGCAAGTATTACAACTCAGATTTGAACGTGGTTCAGTTCAAGTATGACGACTATGCTGGAGACTACCGCCTCCTGCCAAGGTAATAACGCAGTGAACATTAACCTGAAATGTCATTAGGCGATGATGCAGAACAAGGTGACCATGGGTGTTGAGTGAAAAAAGGAGGCACAGAGTGGAAGGACAAAGAAATGTTTCATTGGTATAAGGCTGTTGGTTCTGAGATGGGACTGATCCAAAACAGTCCAGTGATTCAAACCACAAAAATGTCCTCCTCCTATCCCAAGGGTTACACTGTCGGTTCACATGACCTCTGAACTAACCGGAAGTGGATTTAAAGCAGATTAAGACAGATGTTAATGCCTTTAGTAAGTTTATTGCCAGAACCAAAGCCATCAATCTGTCCACACTAATGGGTTAAAAAAAAAAAAAAAAAAAAAAAAAATCTCTCCATATCAAATATAGTTAAATCTCAGGCCTTTAAAGTGCATGCCAAAGCAACAGTAGGTGCTGTAACCAGTATGTCTGCAGCGCTTTAGAAAGTCTAAAAAATCTTCAAAAGAATATGTTTAAAAATACACTGGATCTTAAAAGGTCATACAAATGCCACATTGTTTTCCAGTGGTATTGAACCAGTTGATTTTTTTTTTTTTTTTTTTTTAATATATGTATATAATTAAGTAAATCTGTAATTTTGTTTAGTATAGACAAGTTAGATTAAGGAAGTTTCACTGATAAATTCCGGCACATGCAAGCTATAATCAAGTGTTTTCATATTTATATATAGTGTCTCAAAAATCTGCGATTGGGTGGTGACCAGTTCAGGGTGTACCCCGCCTCTCGCCCAGAGTCACCTGGGATAGGCTCCACACACTCGGGACCCTAGTGAGGATAAGCGGTATGGAAAATGGATGGATGGTGTCTCAAAAATATTATATCACTTAAGGTTTTGTGATGTAATATTAAGCCCATACATACAGTCTATATGTCACTCCTATGATTTAATGACTGAGGGGGTCTTTAATTTGAATGAAGTGGCCTTTGAAATAGGCTAGAAATAGTTTTAAATGTGACTTCGTCAGACCTGCAGATACCATGTATAATAACCCCAAACCTCAAGGCTATTTTAGTCAAATTAGACTACAGGGTAAGAAATTCCTGGAAAAGGCGCAATAGCGACAATGGTGAATCGACAAAAAAATATTGATTGGGAATAGATAATGATAGAATAAGTAAAAATCCCCCCCCCCCCCCCCCCAAAACAACAAAATAAACACATACACTGGTGTCATAGAAAGGAAACAAGCAAAATAAATGATGGCAACAATTGAGCGATTGTTCATTATGATCTTTTATGACCATTTGGGGGGAAAACTACTTTGTTACTACAGTCTTCACTAAGTCAGCTTTACAACAAAAAAGCAAAACAAAACAAAAAACAGTATTCAGGAAGCTAAAACAAACTGTGTGGACAAAAAGCAAAAATGTATAGAAAAAATATACAGCTGTGCAAGCACAGCATTGAATCAAACACACAATATCCTTTTCGAGCTAAATGAAATGGAGTGTAAACCATTGGACAGCAGGAATATGTAGCTACTGTATGCATGTGGTGGTTACTGCTAAATTTTGACTGTAGCAACGTCCATCTGCCAATCAGGAAACATTCCTGTGTCAGTCCGCAATCGCCACAATTGTTCCGACTGCAGCGGTTATTTTCGACAGCTTTTACCGCCATGTGACCTTTAGCAAAGTGTCTTTCCGGCAGTGGTGCTATGAGTTGCAAGTCTGCTAGACATTTCATCCTCACACACATAGCAAGCCAACAGAGGAGGGCTTATCTATTGTTGACTCTGTGGAGCCAGAGTCACTCATAGAGGATTAACTGAATAATCTCTTTGCATACTTTTATCATCAGAATTCCACATCCTCCTCAATATTGTCTCCTTTCCCTGTTCTAGGAAATTATACAAAGCAGAGAAGCTGCCATCTCATTCTTTTGAGATTGACTATGAAGACATGGACAAGGATGAGGTTGGTAATGGCCTTTTCAGAGTTAATGCATTAAAGTGGTAGAAACATCCTGGCCTTATGATGCTCAAATCAGTTTATCCTGAAGCTGTGAAGCTGGTAAAATATACTCCGATGGATCAGTGAGCTCATCGTTTACGCCCATCATTTGACAAATTGCCCAGTCGAGGATGTCTCCTTCTCTTCTATCGATCTCCAGAATGAGAGGTTGTACTTTATGTGTGGGCGTGTTTGTCTTTTGCAGGACACCACCTCCCTGTCCTCATCCAAAGGTGGAGGAGGGGGAGGCGGAGGAGGGGGAGGAATCGGTGTCTTTAGGTCGGGCTGGCTTTACAAGGGCAACTTTAACAGCACCGTCAACAATAGCATCACTGTGCGGGTGAGGACACACACTTTGCAAACACGTTTTTTTCATCTTTTTGTTGTCAAGCATCCCTGTCAAGCAGTTGTTGCCTTCCTATTAGTACTCCGTGAAAAAAACTACTCAAGTAAAGAGTAACTGGTAAATATTTGTATTTATTTATTTAGTTATTTATTTTAATCTGAGCATTAACATCGAATTAAATAAAAAAATTAAAATATATGGGAGTCCACACAATTTTGTAGGATGCATTTTTTCAGAAAAAAACCCATTATTACCAACATTTCTGTTCAGTTTTCGGGGAGTCTGGGATGGATTAATGGTATTTCGGTTGATTTCAGATGGGAAAGATGCTTTGAGATACGTGTTTTGATTGACAAGCGTGGTCACAGAACAAATTAAGCTCTTAGTTCAAGGCACCACTGTATTAATAGTTTAAACTATAAAAATAAAACAAGCTATAATCCAAAAACACTTGTATTTCTGATTTAGATCCTTCTGACATGTAATTGATAGAAATTGCTTGTCATTGCACAGTCATTCAAGAGGAGATATTTTCAGTTGACCCAGTTGACGGACAACTCCTACATCATGAACTTCTACAAAGACGAGAAGATCTCCAAGGAACCTAAAGGGTGCATCTTCCTCGATTCATGTACTGGTGTGGTGCAGGTATGCTCCAAACCTTACTAATTTGATCAATAATGTGATGGGTATGTATGACATATCACCAAATGATCCACATAGAATAACCGCTTGAGGAAGTACGCCTTTGAGCTGAAGATGAATGAGGTCACATACTTCGTGCTGGCCGCGGAGAGTGAACAGGACATGGAGGAGTGGATTAGCACCTTGACGCGCATCTTGCAGATCACGCCGCACGATGGCCCGACTCCGGACCGCAAAAGTCTGGACCTGTCCGACCATCGCCAGGGTTAGAATTATAAATACTGATGTCTTACTCTCAGCCCTCATGAGTCACGGTTCTTTTAGCCTGTAAATTAAGATGTGAGCGTACATCATTATGTTCAGCATGAAAGAAATGCTGCATGTACATAATTAATCTGTAACAGACATTTGACTGCTTTATAGTCCGATGTGCCACATTCAGTCTTATAGATTCCTTAGTTTTATATACTTTTTTTCTGGTCAGTGTGCTGCTGGAGCTGTTATACAGTATTAAAATGCTTCACAAGGTGTTGTTTGTTATTCCTCCAGATCTGTTCGACATGTCGTTGAGCGACGGTTGTTTGCAGGAGAACGAAGTTGCGACGGAAAACGGCATTAATCCTGAACTAGCTAAGGTTGAGTCTTCTTTTTCCCCCCAGACAATAGCACTCGTTTTGTCTCTGTCATGCCCAGAAGAGACATTTTAGGACCGAAAATATATTGTATTGTAGTATTCTGTTCGAAATTTGAATTGATAGCTATGGAGGAATATTAGGGCTTCACTGAAAATAAAAACTAGATATACAATTATTATAAAATAATGAATAATGTTAGGAGAAGAAAGACTAGTTTCATCATGATGTTAAAGTAATTTGAACTTTTTTTCCTGAAAATGTGCCTATATTACAATTTTTCTTTTCTTCTTAATACTACAGCTATATTCCCATTACATAGTGACTTGCAAATGTTTTTGTGTAACATTACTATTTTTTTCTCATAATGCAGTACACAGAACCCCCGCTATTCACGGGGAATAGGGACCCAGCGTCCCAATGATCTGAGAAGCTGTTGTGTGAGGCTTTTTGCTTTTTACCCATGGCAAACAGGCCCTCTGTGAGGTGAGGGACCAGACTAAGCACGCTGAATGACCCCTTATGATAAGTACAAATATTGGACCGCGTTTTCCCTCGCCCCGACATGGCTCACCGGGGTCCCCTTCTGGAGCCAGGCCCAGAGGTTGGGGCACAATGGCGAGCGCCTGGTGGCCTGGCCGGGCCCAAAAAGACAACATGTGTCCCTCTTCCCATGTAGGAGGGGCCAAGGGGGTCGGATGCTGTTTGAGCTGGGCGGCAGCCGAAGTTGGGGCCCTTGGCAGTCCAATGCTCAGCTGCAGAAGCTGGCTCTGGGGACGTGGAACGTCACCTCTCTGGCAGGGAAAGAGCCCGAGCTGATGTGCGAGGTGGAGAAATTCCAACTGGATATAGTCGGGCTCGTCTCAACACCCTGCTTGGGCTCTGGCACCAGTCTTCTCGAAAGGTCTTCTCTTCGAATCTGGAGTTGCCCACGGTGAGAGGCTATGAGCAGGTGTGGGCGTACTTATTGTCGTCCCGCTCGGTGCCTGTACATTAAGGTTCACCCCAGTGGATGAGAGGGTAGCCTCCCTCCACCTTTGGGTGGGGAGCCGGGTCCTGACTGTTGTCTGTGCCTATGCGGCAAACAGCAGCTCAGAGTACCCACCCTTCTTGGAGTCCTTGGAGGGGGTGCTGAAGAGCACCCCTGCTGTGGACTCCCTCGTTCTGCTGGGGGACGTCACCACTTACGTGGGCAATGACAGTGAGACCTGAAAGGGCGAAATGGGGAATAACTGCCCCCCCCCGATCAGAACATGAACAGTGTTCTGTTGTTGGACTTCTGTGCTCTTCACGGATCGTCCATAACGAACACCATGTTCAGACATGATGGTGTCCATTTGTGCACTTGGCACCAGGACACCCTAGGCCGCAGTTCGATGATCGACTTTGTGGTCATGTCATCGAACATTGAATCTGAGTGGACCATCTTCCGTGCCTCCATTGTTGAGGCGGCCAACCGAAGCTGTGGTCGTAAGGTGGTCGGTACCTGTTGTGGCGGAAATCCCCGAACCCATTGGTTGACACCAGCGGTAAGGGAAAGAGCCCTATCGAGCCTTTTTGGCCTGTGGGACGGCGGAGGCAGCTGATGGGTTCTGGCTAGCCAAGCGGAATACGGCTTTTGTGGTCGCTGAGGAAAAAACTTCGGTGAGGCCATGGAGAGCGACCTCCAGACAGCTTCGAGGAAATTCTAGTCCACCTATAGGCCTCTCATGAAGGGGAAGCAGTGCACCATCAATACTGTGTATAGTGGGGATGGGGCGCTGCCGACATAAACTCTGGACGTTGTGAGTCGGTGGGCCGAAAACTTTAAAGACCTCCTCAATTCTACCGACACCCCTTCCCAGGAGGAAACAGAGTATGGGGGCTCCGAGGCAAGTGCTCCTATCTCCGGGCTTGAAGTCACCGAGGTGGTTAAAAAGCTCCTAGGTGACAGGGCCCAGGGGATGGATGAGATCCACCCTGAGATTCTTAAAGATATGGATGTTGTGGGGCTGTTCTGGTTGACACGCCTCTGCGACATCACGTGGACATCGGGGACATTGCGTCTGGATTAACAGCCTCCCTGATAAGGTCTATTCAGGGGTTCTGGAGAGGAGGGTCCATCTGGAAGTCGATTCTCTGATTCAGGAGGAGCAGTGTGGTGTTTGTCCTGGCTGTGGACCAGCGGACCAGCTCTACACCCTCAGAAGTGTCCTCGAGGGTGCATGGGAGTTCCCCCAGCCAGTCTACAAGTGTTTTGTGGACCTGGAGAAGGCGTTCGACCATGTCCCTCGGGGAGTACTGTGGCGGGTGCTCTGGAAAAAAGGGGTACCGGACCCCTTCATATGGGCTGTTCGGTCCCTGTATGACCGGTGTCAGAGTTTGATCCGCATTGCCGTCAATAAGTTAAATACGTTTCCAATAACCCCAGCAACCCTTTGTCAACAATTCTGTTCATTACCTTTATGGACAGAATTTCAAGGTACAGCCGAGGTGTTGAGGGGGTCCTGTTTGGTGGCCTCAGAATTGCTTCTCTGCTTTTCGCAGATAATGTGGTTCTGATGGCTTCATCAAGCCGTGACCTTCTACACTCGCTTAAGCAGTTCACAGCAGAATGCGGGATGGGATGAAAATCCAAATCTGAGGCACCAGAAAAGGGTGGAGTGCCCTCTCCAGGTCGGGGAAGTCCTGCACCAAGTGGAGTAGTTCAAGTATCAAGGTCTTGTTCACGAGTTAGGAAAGAATGGTCCAGGAGATCGACAGGCGGATCGGTGCAGCATCTGCAGTCATGCAGACTCTCTATCAGTCTGTCGTGGTGAAGAAAGGTAAAGCTCTCTCTTTACCGGTCGATCTATGTCGTGACAGAAAGATGGATGGATGGATGGATGAAAAAAAACATCTGTGAATAGGTGAATCCGCAGGTGCCAAACCGCAAGTATGCAGGGGACCACTATACTCTGACTTTGTTCTCATTATATTACAACCATTTTGTTAGAAAAATGGTACTTGATTCACATAACGTTGCAACTTTTTTCTCATAACCATACTGTATTATTCCCCTTACTAAACATGTCTTATAAAAATACCATCTATAAAAATGTTTTGCTTAATACTATGACTTTATTCCAAATAAAATAAAATAGTTTAAAAATGTTTTTTTATTTTCCCAACATTATGACTTTTTTTCTTGCAGTATTATCTCTTCTTAAATTTCAGTGTGGCCCTAATACTTCATTGATGTCTTCCAACAATTTGATGATCGACTAAAGGGTTCAAGTTATTATTTTTATCAGCTGCAATTATTACATAGTACTGTATACCAAAAAGGAAAAAGAGATTTCAGCCTTCTAATTTTGAAAATAATTATTGTAGTCTCCATTGGTACTTTTAGCTGTGGTCAAACAAGACAGCTGAATACTGCATATAGTCTTGGTGTTTATGCAACAATGGTTGCATGAACTCAACTTTATCTCCTCACAACCTTCAGTGAACAACCCACCAATAAGGATAGGAAATGAAGTCATGACAAATAATATCACCAATCATCCCCAAATTATTGCTTCAATCTCGACTAATTGCTACGTCTGTGGAATCATCATAATTGTTTCTATTTTTACGTAAAGCTCTCTTGGCAATAAAATCCTCATCATGCAGATTTTAGAAGCACGTCTGTTTCGAGTGTACACAAGCCATGTGGTTTTTGGTTTTCTGTCGTATAATTATCATTTGTCGTCTCCTCTTGTGCAGTACATCTCGGAGACGGATGAAGGAATTCGTTGCGCCCGCAGGGAGGAGAGGTTGAATCTCTTCTCGCTTGACCCTGACACTCCTGTATGTATTGTGGTGCCTGTCGCTATACACCTGTGCTATTAATGTACTGTATTCCCATTATTGACGATAGCTACACGAATTGCATGCGTAAGTCTCAAGTCATAGCTTTATATACTACAACACTAGCTTCACCTACAGAAATGCATTATGTTTGATGAGCTGTTTGGATGCCCTGCGATTGGCTGGCGACCAGGTCAGTGTGTACCCGGCCTCTCGCCCAGAGTCAGCTGGGCTTAGGCTCCACAACGCCCGCAACCCTAGTGAGGATAAGTGGTACAGAAAATGGATGGATGGATGGAGCCGTTTGGAAATTGTGATCCTCAGTCTAACACAACAATGGATAGCAGGGGTACCTAATGTAATGCCCAGTAAGTAATCTGCAATCTGTCAACCACAGGTCCTGAGGAGCCCGCGAGCGGAGCATTCATTAAGTGAAAACTCCACAGTGCGTCCTTTTGAGGAGAAACTAGGCAGAAGGTTCATGGTGACATGTCGATCACTCAACTTCATGCTGCAGGGCTGCATCATTGAAAATGAAACAGGACCCGTCACAAATGTAAGGAACTGGAACTCTTTAGACATTTTTTTTTATTCTACTTCATCATTCAATAATGACAAAATCAATTACTGATTTTTTTTTTGTTTTTTTGGGGATTTTTTTTGTCTCGAATATTTCACCAGATCGAACCTTTCTTCGTGTCGCTATCACTGTTGGATATTCGAGATGGCAGGAAGGTTTCTGCTGACTTCCACGTGGACCTCAACCACGAGGCAGTGCGTCAGATGTTCGGCGGGATTGCCTCTGGAGCCCAGGAGAACGGCATGTGCGCTGCTGGGGAGAAGAAGTCAGGAGACCTTTATCCGAGCACGGACCTGGAACACTGGCTGTGCTTTCCCAAACAGGTATCAACCAGAATGTAGCCCTCACAGTAACTGTTCACACATAAGCAGAAATTAATGCCATGCCTTTGCAGGCAATATTCTCTGTGACTAACCCTCACACGGACATAGTGATGGTGGCCAGGGTAGAGAAGGTGCTCATGGGGAATATTGCTTGTGGGACCGAGCCGTACATTAAAAACACAGACTCCGGCAAGGTCAGGAAGTGCTTTTTTATTTGGAAAAATTGCATTATTTTCAGCTTTTCTGAAACTGTATACTCAATTCTCATGTCCACATACAACCCCAATTCCAATGAAGTGGGGACGTTGTTAAACATAAATAAAAACAGAATACAATGATATGCAAATCATGTTCAACCTGTATTGAATTGAATACACTACAAAGACAAAATATTTAATGATATTTAATCACGTGTTTGGAACATCCCACAGATGAACAGGCTAATTGGGAACAGGTGGGTGCCATGATTGGGTATAAAAGGAGCTTCCCTGAATTGCTCAGTTATTCACAAGCAAAGATGGGGTGAGGTTCACCTCTTTGTGAACAAGTGCGTGAGAAAATAGTCGAACAGTTTAAGGACAATGTTCCTCAACGTACAATTGCAAGGAATTTAGGGATTTCGTCATCTACGGTCCATAATATCATCAAAAGGGTCAGAGAATCTGGAGAAATCACTGCATGTAAGCGACAAGGCCGAAAACCAACATTGAATGCCCGTGACCTTCGATCCCTCAGGCGGCACTGCATCAATAACCGACATCAATGTGTAAAGGATATCACCACATGGGCTCAGGAACACTTCAGAAAACCAATGTCAGTAAATAAAGTTTGGCGCTACATTCATAAGTGCAACTTGAAACTCTACTATGCAAAGCAAAATCCATTTATCAACAACACCCAGAAACGCTGTTGGCTTCGCTGGGCCCGAGCTCATCTAAGATGGACAGGTGCAAAGTGGAAAAGTGTTGTGTGGTCGGACGAGTGCAAATTTCAAATTGTTTTTGGAAATTGTGGACGTCGTGTCCTCCAGGCCAAAGAGGAAAAGAACCATCCGGACAGTTCTGGATGAAAAGTTCAAAAGCCTCTGTGATGGTATGGGGCTGTGTTTGTGCCAATGGCATGGGTAACTTACACATCTGTGAAGGCACCATTAATGCTGAAAGGTACATACAGGTTTTGGAGAAACATATGCTGCCATCCATCGAGCATCTTTTTCATGGACACCCCTGCTTAGTTCAGCAAGACAATGCCAAACCACATTCAGCACATGTTACAACAGCGGGGGTTGGTAGTAAAAGAGTGCGGGTAGTAGACTGGCCTGTCTGCAGTCCAGACCTGTCTCCCATTGAAAATGTGTGGCGCATTATGAAGCGTAAAATACAGCAACGGAGACTCTGGACTGTTGAACAGGTGAAGCTGTACATAAAGCAAGAATGGGAAAGAATTCCACCAACAAAGCTTCAACAATTAGTGTTTCCTCGGTTCCCAAACCTTTATTGAATGTTGTTAAAAGAAAAGGAGATGTAACACAATGGTAAACATGACCTGTCCCAGCTTTTTTGGAACTAAGCACGTTCCAAAAAGCCTAAGTTAATGACTATTTGCTAAACACCATATAGGTTTATCAGTTTGAACATTAAATATATTGTCTTTGTAGTGTATTCAATTAAATATAGGTTGAACATTATTTGCAAATCATTGTATTCTGTTTTTATTTACGTTTAACACAATGTCACAACTTCATTGGAATTGGGGTTGTAGATGATCAGCTACAACCTGCTAATACATCTTCATATGATCATGTCTACAGATTGTCCAAAAGATAATAAAATCAAACAAACAGTTCTGTGGAAAACTGGGGAAGTACCGAATGCCATTCGCGTGGTCCGTCAGGTTAGTACTATCCATGAACACTTGATATTTCTATGTACAGTGCTCCCTCAACTTAGAAGTGACCCGAATTGTGAGTTTTTTGGAGACACAAACCCTTGCTTGGCTGTTTTTTGTCCTGACTCATGAGCAAAAAATGTAGTTACGAGCACTAAATAGTGGCAGAGAGGTTCACAACAAGCAGCAGATAGTGAATTCAAGAAAATGTTGGCTTTAAAATGTTTATAGCCATTCCCAGTTGAAGTTTAATATAAAACAAATAATTAATGTTGCGTATTTACCCAAATCACATAACATTATGAAAGTCCACTAGCCTAATGCTAACAAAACTTCCATCCATGTTGCAATACTTGTAACCATTTAAGGGACAGATATTTGTAAACAAAGTGTGCAGCAATACATGTAGACAGACAATGTATTATACTCATAGGCATATATTCTTTATCCAAGGTGTGGACACGAGAAGGAGCACAAAGTTAATGGGCATTGAAGCATGAAATCATGATGCAACTCTTTTTTTAATTATGTTTTCACTGTATCTTTTTATAAAATGCAGTACAGTAGAGTGATATTTTTCTTCAGGAAAGATAATTTGAGATCCAAGTGTTTTGAGTTATGAGATTCATCACAGAACAAGTCAAACTTATAAGTCAAGGCACCACTGTACTGTATTAAAACAGGATTTATCCTAGCATACTGGAATTGTATCATCGATCCATGTCCATCAGGTCACTTTTCAAAGACAACCAGGGGGCGCTCGACCGAGATTCTCGTTTTTCACCGCTCTTCAAACAGGAGAGTAACAAGATTTCCACAGAAGACCTGATCAAGCTTGTTTCAGAGTACAGAAGGTAACCATTACAGTCAGTCATCTCCAAGACAACATGACATCTTACAGCATGTTCATCCAATCAGGGCGGAGAAGACCAGCAAGCTGCAGACCATTCCCGGGACTCTGGACATCACAGTAGACTATGTTCCCCTGGAGCTTCCAAGTATGCTTGACTAATTTAGACCACTTTTCCTCTTTTCTGTGCTTCCCTTTCTTCATTAGTTTCTTTTTTTGTTGTTGGTGCTTCTAGACTGCGTGACGTCCTCCTACATCCCCGTAAAACCCTTTGAGGACCTGAGCAAACAGCAGCCCACGGTCGAAGTGGAGGAGTTCATCCAGGATACCACCAAGTTCACTCAGCCATACCGCGTCTACAGAAACCACGTCTACGTTTACCCTAAGCATCTCAAATACGATAGCCAGAAGAGCTTCGCCAAGGTAAAGCAGTTATCATCACTCTAGTCATCTGTCAAGACCCAACCCTTGGAGTTCTCTTCTCATTGTGATGGAGGAAATGTTGTTTCTTTTACAAATAAACAGCTGAGTTTTACTCTTTAAGTGATCACCAAGTACAATCATTCAAATCTTCCCAATCTCATTTGTGCCATATAGATGATTATTCACCATGATCTTTTCTGGTTAGTAGGATGCTGTAGTCGGTTTTATCACAAACTTAGCAGTTTTTAGAAGTCCTTCTTTTTTATTATTATTTTTTTCAATGTATTTTTTTTTTTTTTTTGCTTCACTGAGGTTGTTAATGTAAAACTTTTTAAACTCGTTCATTGCTGTAGACATTTCAATTTGTCAACTGGAATCTGTTTACGATGAAAAATGTTTTCATCGGGTAGGGTCTCACCCAGCTTGTCTGTGAAATTCAGATTCGTAAACAACAGTAATGATGGACGGATCCCTGTAGATGGTGGTATTGCATCGCTTTAGAAGATTAGGATTTGAATGTCGTCTTGTCACATTGATTATGAGGGAGGGAAATATATATATATATATATATATATATATATATATATATATATATATATATATATATATATATATATATATATATATATATATATATATATATATATATATATATACACACATACACACACACACACACACACACACAGACGGTGGGTACGGAAAGTATTCAGACCCCCTTACATTTTACACTCTTTTTTTATATTCAGCCATTTACTAAAATCATTTAAGTTATTTTTTTCCCACATTAATGTACACACAGCACCCCATATTGACAGAATAAATACGGAATTGTGAAATTTTTTGCAAATATATTAAAAAGGAAAACTGAAATATAACACAGCCATAAGTATTCAGATCCTTTGCTCAGTATTTAGGAGAAGCACCCTTTTGAGCTAATACAGCCATGGATCTTTTTGAGAATGATGCAACAGGTTTTTCACACCTGGATTTGTGGATCCTCTGCCATTCCTCTTTGCAGATCCTGTCCAGTTCTTTCAGGTTGGATGGTGAATGTTGGTGGACAGCCATTTTCAGGTCTTTCCAGAGATGCTCAATTGGGTTTAAGTCAGGGCTCTGGCTGAGTCATTCAAAAACAGTCAGAGAGTTGTTCTGAAGCCACTCCTTTGTTATTTTAGCTGTGTGCTTAGGGTCATTGTCTTGTTGGAAGGTGAATCTTCGGCCCAGTCTGAGGAGATTTTCATCCAGGATATCCCTGTACTTGGCCGCATTAATAGTTTCTTCGATTGTCTCTCTGTCCCTGCTGCTGAAAAACACCCCCAGAGCATGATGCTGCCACCACCATGCTAAACTGTTGGGACTGTATTGGACAGGTGATGAGCAGTGCCTGGTTTTCTCCACACATGCCACTTAGAATTAAGGCCACCAATTTCTATCTTGGTCGCATCAGACCAGAGAATCTTATTTCTCACCATCTTGGAATCCTTCAGGTGTTTTTTTTAGCAAACTCCATGCACTGAGGAGAGGCTTCTGTCGGGCCACTCTGCCATAAAGCCCCGACTGGTGGAGGGCTGCAGTGATGATTGACTTTCTAGAACTTTCTCCTATCTCCCGACTGCATCTGTGGAGCTCAGCCACAGTGATCTTTGGGTTCTTCTTTATCTCTCTCACCAAGGCTCTGCTCCCCCGATTGCTCAGTTTGGCCGGACGGCCAGCTCTAGTAGGGTTCTGATCGTCCCAAACGTCTTCCATTTGAGGATTATGGAGGCCACTATGCTCTCAGGAACCTTAAGTGCAGAATCAGAATCACCTTTATTTGCCAAGTATGTCCAAAAAACACACAAGGAATTTGTCTCCGGTAGTTGGAGCCGCTCTAGTACGACAGCAGACAGTCTATTGACAGAGAACACTTTTGAGACATAAAGACATTGACAAAAAACAGTCACTGAGCAATAACGGGTTAATAGTTATCTGGTAATGCTGGTAAAAAAAACATTTGGTTTTGTTTTAGACAATTGTGCAAAAGATGCAGAGTCCTCTAGCCCTTAGAGCAGTTCGAATGACTAATATTGCAATAGTCCGGTGCAATGACCATTGTGCAAAGGGCGCCGAGACTTCAAGGAGTGTATGCAGTTTAAAGTGACGAGTAGTGCGATAATCTGGGACAATGCTGATTGTGCAAATGTTGCAGATACTCCTCAATCAGTGGGCAAATTGAGCAGATGCTACTCTGGCGTGAGTGGCCAGTATTGGTGAACAACAGATATGCAAATAGTGCAGCATGGCGAGACTACTACAGTGAGTGCACGAGTAATATATAATTGGCCCGACAGAAATGTGACAACGAACTCAAGTCCAAAATTGCCAACATGTTGTAATGGAATTGTAGGTTAGGAATGTTTTTGTAACCTTGGCCAGATCTGTGCCTTGCCACAATTCTGACTCAGCTCTACAGACAGTTCCTTTGACCTTATGATTCTCATTTGCTCGGATATGCACTTTGAACTGGAAGGTCTTATATAGACAGGGGTGTAGCTTTCCTAATCAAGTCCAATCAGTATAATCAAACACAGCTGGACTGCAATGAAGGTGTCGAACCATCTCAAGGATGATCAGAAGAAATGGACAGCACCCGAGTTACATATGAGTATCACAGCAAAGGGTCAAAATACTTATGGCTGTGTGAGATTTCAGTTTTTCTTTTTTAATAAATCAGCAAAAATCTCAACAATTAGGTTTTGTTTTTTTCTGTCAATATGGGGTTATGAGGACCTGGGTTCAAATCCGGCCTCGTCTAGGTGGAGTTTGCATGTTCTCCCCATGCCTGCATGGGTTTTCTCCAGCTACTCCGGTTTCCTCCCAGATCCCCAAAACATGCATGGTAGGTTAATTGAAGACTCAAAATTGCCCGTAGGTGTGAATGTGAGTGTGAATGGTTGGTTGTTTATATGTGCCCTGCGATTGGCTGGCGACTAGTTCAGGGCGTCTCGTCCAGAGACAGCTGGTATAGGCTCCAGCACGGAAAACGCCATGTAAAAAAGCTACTCTTGGGCCATACAGTGAATTAGCATTTCTTCGTTGTGTATTGATAAGAATAAAGAATTTTGCCATCAAAAGCCCTATATTAGTCTCGTTTTTGTTGTTTTTTAGTTTGATGTGACACAAAAGCAAAGAATGCTAGAATCAAAGTTATGTTTCTTTTCACAAAAAGCTTGTTTTTTTGATCAGACTGATATTTTTAGTGAAACCAACCCATGTTCTACTGCTGATTACTAAAGAACGGAAAAAGCTAAAAGCAATGTTTTTTGCTGGTAAAAAAAGAGAGTCGAGTCTACTCTTTCTTTTAGTAGATTTGGTGCATTTGTTGTCACAGAACACAATATTTTGTGTGTCTTGAAAGATCAGTCAAAATGGCAGCTGGCAATAGGGGGAACTGGCATTGGATGGCAGGCACTGCATGATTTAAACAGAGCAACAACTTTGTCATGACCATGGAATATACACAGGGATCTCATTTGATGTGCGTCCCACGTCTTAGTTGCACAAAAATTAGGGACTCATAAAGTACAATCAATCTGCGTCTTCAGACACATGGTTTAGTACTCTGGCGTGGTGCTGTTAATCCAGCGTAGGATTTTTTTGGGGGACAAGACGAGACTCTAGAGTGGGACTAATTTGGGCGCATATGCGCATATTGAAGAGTGTGGCCCCTCCGTCTGATTGGCCGTGCGCATGTGCGAGCGTGTGCGCATGTGCGTATGAAATGCAGGCGCTAGCGTACACAAAGCCGGCAGCTGCAGTTACAGAAAATTGAGCTGCATAAATGGAATTAGTTCCAAAGCCTAGCGGCACCGCGACAATGTTGGGAACATTTTGAATTCAAGCCAGATGAACGCGGCCATCCCGCTAACACCAACGATCTGGAATGTTGAATTTGTATGAAGTCTCAACAAAGAAAATAAAGCTTTTAGAAAAGAGATGTTTCTGACTCTGGTTCATATGTGTTGCCAGCTGAAATATTTGAATCACTGAAGTCATTATCTACTGGAAGGCTCTTGCCAATTTATCTAGTTATATCTAGGTGTTGACTCATCTTCTGCCCAGCAGTTTATTATCCCATTATTAATGTTACGGTGCTGTTTTTGTGCACAGGCTCGTAACCTGGCCGTCTATGTGGAGTTCCGCAGCTCAGACGAAGAAACTGCCAAACCTTTAAAGGTAATATGGTGTCCAAAACAAGTCAACAATTTTCTCCTTGCCATGAAAAGGTAGTTGAATGTTGAATGATTTGTCTGTCTAGTGCATTTATGAGAAGCCAGGGGGTCCAGTGTTAACCTCAGCAGCCTGTTCCACTGTCCTGCATCACTCTCAGAACCCTGACTTTTACGATGAGGTGGGCTAACTACATGGAAATAATCAAGCTTTCAATAAGAACACAGAACATATGTTTCTTCTATGCCTAAACAGGTGAAGATCGAGCTTCCTACCCAACTTCACGAAAAGCACCATTTCCTCTTCTCATTTTACCATGTCACATGTGACATCAACGCTAAGACGAACGCAAAGAGGAAAGAAGCCCTTGAGACCCCTGGTGAACTTCATTAGCATGTCGCGCATCAAGTTGCATGGTTGTTGTTATTTTACTATAATATATCCTGACTTTTTAGTTGGCTACTCTTGGCTGCCTCTTCTCAAAGAAGGTCGTCTGTCATCTCAGGAGTTCAACATCTCTGTCTCCAGTAACCTGCCTCCTGGTTACCTGGCCATCAAAGAGGCCAGCAACAGCAAGGTAAGAAGCAATTTAGAAGATTAAGAAATGTTTTAATATTGGCTTAATCATATGAAAGTGTTCGTAAACCCATTTCCTCATTAGGTCAAGCTTGCGCTGATTGTAATTAGCACAGGTAAACGTCCCCATTATCCACATAAGACTTGAAGGCACAATTACACAAAGAAGAGATGACATTTGGGTTAAATTAAAATACATTCTTGAATATAAGGCTAAAGTGCTAATATGAGACTGTAAATTTGATCACAGGCATGTTTTTGGTCATCACATCATCATATGAAGGCATATTGACAAAATAGTTAAAGATCTGGAAGGTTCTCATCAAGACCTTTAATTTAAGGTATGACTTAATTTGGTTTATTGCAAGTAGGGATGGGCGATATGAAATTTTATTTTTTGTTTTATGAGAACGATAATTTGACAATATTGTATAAAAAATCGTGTACTTTTCAACTTGCTTCCCTGGACATTTATCCAGGACATTGCACAAGAATATTATTTTAAAATATTTAACAGTTAAAAGCTTCAAGTTATGTCCAGGCTATATACAGGAGAGTGTGCCACATCAGGTTTGCACAATAGCATTTTAGTAAGCTTTAGTTTAAAAAAACAAAACAAAGCATGTAAACAAACATCCACAAATTAATTAAATATTTTAAACCAAATAGACAAGTTTGTCACTACAGCACACAGTGGCATATATATTTGGCTAGAACACTGCAGAAAGAAATGTACCGTATTTTCACGACCATAAAGCGCACTGTATTAAAAGGCGCAGTCTCAGTTACGGGGTCTATTTCTGCATTTAACACATACATAAGGCGCACCGTATTATTGGGCGCAGGCATGGTAAAACATACGCTAGCTTAAAACATACGGTAGCATACATGCACGCTAAAACAATGTTTTTTTAAAAAGGCAGCGGGAGCAAAACTGAGTTTGGCTGTACTTTATTTAAGTATTTAACAATGTACTCACGTTATTTTTTGATCAATCCTCATCCACAAATCCATCAAAGTCTTCATCTTCTGTATCCGAAATGAACAGCTGGGCAAGTTCTCAATCAAACACGCGAGGTTCCCTCTCGCACTCGTCGGAGTCAGTCACGTTGCCGTGCGGCTCTTGAGAAATGATGCCGGCTTTTACGAAAGCTCGAACAACAGTGCAAGCAGAAACGTTAGCCCAAGCATCCACAATCCATTCACAAATTGTGGCATAACTTGCACGCCGCTGCCTCCTAGTCTTAGTAAAGCTGTGTTCGCCGTCTGTCATCCATGGCTCCCACGCTGCTCACTTCACTTTGAACGCCCTGTTTACACGGATGTCCAGTGGTTTGTCAAGCCTCCCGGAATGATGGCAAGCTTCCTCACTTGCTGCACATGGCAGAGTTATTGCACTCAGTCGAATGGTGACTTGAGACGCTTCTCCCGGCTGTTCTTTGCTTATCCATTGCTCGAGTTGGTACTTCCAACTCGGGCCACCTCGCCTTGTTTCCGCGTTTTGTTTTTTATTTTTTTCCGCGGAAACTCAGCTTCGTCTTCTTGAGTTGGCGAAGCTCGTTTTCCTGCTTCCTCCACTTGCGAACCATGGATTCGTTGATCTTAAATTCTCTCGCGGCTGTTCGATTCCCATGTTCCTCCGCGTAACTGATAGCTTGCAGTTTAAACTGTGCTTCGTAAGCGTACCTCTTGTAGGTGCCATTTTCGGGGGTCCTTAGCCAAACCGATGTGGTTTTGCACTATGCACACCCCGGTGCTATATACCTACTGGGGGCGTGGCTTTAGCGTCCTCCTTCACGCACCCTTCTCCCTTTACGTCCGCATGCTGTCCTCAGCCACGTCCGCTTTTCCTCTGTATAACCAGCGTGTCTGCAGGAAATGCTCCCAGTCAGTCAAGCGGTCAAAAAAAAGTCAAGCGGCGCGCTCATCACACAACAACATTTATAGATGTTGGAACTCAGTGCACACATAAGGCACACCGCAATATAAGGCGCCCCGTCCATTTTGGAGAAAATGTAAGACTTTTACGTGCGCCTTATGGTCGTGAAACTACGGTAGTTTATGGCATTCTTTAGAATTGCGGTTGCCAACGTTTACTTGTTTTTGTCATATAATACATGTTTGGTTAATGACTCAGCAAGGGTTTTCTGAGTGTGTTTTGTAGATTCTCTAATCTTTCCTTTAACGGAAGTCGTGGATGGATGCTTGAATGGATACTTTATTCATCCCAGGAGGGAAATTAGATTCACTATCTTAATAACAAAGTTTCAAAATGTCTAGGTGTTTCTTATGAAGAGTAAAATGTAAAAAAGATCAAGCTTTACACAAGCACACAAACGTAATTTTGAAATGATTGTATGTGACGTCTTGACCGCGGAATCGTTTTTTTTTTTTTTTTTTTTTTTTTTTTTTTTTTTTTATTCCTGGTGAAGTTTAGCAGCTGATATTGGTAACAAAGTACATTGTTCAAATAAGTCAAGCAGTGGGTGATGGGTAACGGGATAGCGAAATACAGTATTTAGTTAAAAAAGCTGTGGCAGGAGTAGGGCTATGCTCGTTAGCTCCTCCATTAGCTTCATCAGCAGTCGGGATGACTATGAGAGTGCACAGTTCTTTCTAAATGTGATCCAAAATGAATAATCCTCCAGTGAATATGGAATCGTAACAGCGCCGTCCATTGTCTTCGTTTCACTTTTAAACTGGCCGCGTATGGGAAGGCAGCACATATATCGGTGGCCAGTGTCATTTTCCTGTTGTGTTTCACTGAGGTCCATTGTTTTAATACACCCAGTTAAGCTACTAAACTGGAAAAAAAAAAGGTTGCTCGACTCTCCAGTTTGAGAGCGAAATTTTATATTGCCACTGAGTCACGTGACGGAATCGTGTACGCTGATGAGGACTTTCATGCACTTCCTCCTTTCTCTCCTCCTCATATGCCGTCTATGCACCTGTTCGGTTTTCTTTTAGAGACCGTATGAATACACAATAATGTAAAAGTCCATATCGTTAAAGCAACGTTCACGATTATTTCGAAGGCGATATATATTGCCCTCCCATAGTTTCAAGTTGATTTTTTTATCTTCTTTCAAGGAGAATTTAGATTTTAGGGAATCTCTTTAACAATCTCCTAACTCCTTTACTTGAGCATAATTTGCAGTTGGCCAACAAAGTGTTGTCATCCGTGTTTATCTTAAAATATGAATGTCGTAGTATCGGAGCATATATTTCAAGTCCGATTATGAGTACCGTTTTTAATACAGATTCTGTTATGGTACTGTAAATTTTAGAACTTAGGCGATCCCCTAGTGTATCATGATCCTAATGTCTTTTTGTCTTTACAGAATGGCGCTGATGTTAAATGGGTCGATGGGGCAAAGGCCATCTTCAAAGTGTCAACCAATGTCGTGTCAACGGTTTACACTCAGGTAACATTTGTCTCTTTGTGCTCACTGGCCCATGGTTGGCCCAATGTCTTTTTAAGCCAAACTGAACCACATATGTTTTACAAATTCTCTTCCCTATTATATCATGCTTTTGAGTTGGAAATACACAGTACAATTTTATAGTTACTTCAAAAGGAATAAGTCCAGCCTCTGACTCGGAACTGATTCTCCTTGATTCCTGTCTGCCTGGCGCCAGGACCCCTACCTGAACCGCTTCTTCCAGCAGTGCCAGAAACGAGAGCTGGACCTCTCGCTACCTCCTACCTCCAACTTCATTAACTGCCTGAAGGTTAGAGAAAAAAAAAAACACTTCCAATCCCACTCTTATTTCTTAAAAATAAAAGATCAAACTGCTCCGTGCCTAATCAGTAAAAGTATGTCAGACTTCATTTTCCTTTCCGCCTCTGAACGGGTTTATGAGCCTATTTATTTTATTCACTCTTGTTCTCGTCTACCTCCTCCTCCTTTTCCACCATCCTCCAGGGTCTCCTCAGTATGGAGAGAATCCCAGTGATCATCAGATTTCTGCCAGTGCTTTTCAACCAGCTCTTCAAGGTCCTGACTCAGAATGACAACGATGAGGTCACTACTGCCACCACCAGGTAAACAGTGACACTGAGAGCTTCTTTTAGGCTTATTTAGCTGACAGCCTTACACGGCGGACATGCACACACATATACACACACGTCCCCGCCCCCACACACACACGGATTTCTAAAATGTGAGAGACCCCCCCTCACACACAACAACAACAAAAATGTTTGTGCTTCCTGTTCTTATTGTGTGTGGTTTACTCGAGATGACCACACACAACGTCTAACATCGGAATTTATTGGGAAAAATGCTCAAATTCAGCCTGATTATCAGTATGTTTATACCCCGCTTTAGGTGCAGATCATGCTCTTTGGTGTTGCTGAAATACAATTGTGGCCATCTAGCCTGCGCCACAACGTAGATAAACAAAATTGCTCAGATTCTTTTTTTTTCTCTTTTCTTCTGTCCACATCCCCTTGTTGCTAGGCAGAATTGTATACACCTCAAAGATTACTGCCTCATAGGCCACTAAGAGGAATGGGCAAATGGCAGTTACACACACGTAAAAGAACAACAGGCTTGTGTTCCTAGTCATGTCAACATTTTGTTCCTAGGCAGAATTCATTGGGCTCATCATTTGTGCCCTATATGCTGACTGAGTTGTTTTAACTATAATTTTCCAATTGAATCACTGCTCTGTACTACATATAAAAGACAAACGGTACTGTGTGCTGTGGTGATAGAAGTTTCTTTTTTCAGAGTGCTGGTCCACATTGTTTCCAAGTGCCATGAGGAAAACCTTGATCACTATCTGCACTCCTATATTAAGGTATGCTTCACACTCGCCTGTGGCATGCGTGTGATGAATGAAATTATCCTTGGTAACAGGTGTGCCTCGCACGTGCAGATCATTTGACGATTATGATAGCTTTTGTCTCCCGGAAGGCTGCCGAACAACTTTGCAGACGATTAAATTTGCATAAGGGGGAAAAAAAACACACAGGGCCTTTATGTGTTTGCATGTGTAGATATTTGTTTGTAGGCGCTGGCAAGAGTGTACCGGCAGTCACGCACCCAAAGAAGTATGCAAACACGTATGCAGAGAAAGAGGAAGAAAAAGAAAAGAAGCTAATTGAGTGGGACATTCAGCCGTGTCAATGAAAAATACAAGGCCTGTTTGTTTTGAGGTGGGGGGAAAAAATCTGAAAGGGAATTAGTGGGGTGAGCAGGAGGAACCACAAGAGCTGTTTCATATTGGCCGCAATGTCGTAAAACTGCTACAGAACTTGGAAGAGCTTGTGGCAGAGACAAATGGCAGGGAGGGCTCGTGGAGCTAAATGGATCTGTAGTTTCCATGGTAACAGATTGGCACGATATTCACTTCTCTCTGTGTCTTCTCTGTGAAAAGAAAGGATGGGGAGGGCTGTAATTAATGGCAGAATGGTATACTGTTTTCAAATCACCTTCCTGAATGACTCAACTGTATTATTAGCTCACATGCATCTGATTGTTTTCATTATGGACGAGCGTAATAATTAATTGATGGATAGCGATTGTTTGGAATTGTTGATTGTGTCTTGATTTTTCAGTCCATCGTCTATGCTTCTTGTCTTCATTGTGGCTGTGAGTGAGCAGGAGCTGACTTTTTAGCGAGTGGAGGGGTACACCCTCGACTGGTTGCCAGACAAACAACCACTCAAACTTACATTCACACCTATGGACAATTTAGATTTTTCTTCACTTACATCTTGAAACATCCACCCTGGACTGGTCGCCAGTCAATCACAGGGTGGTTGATTGTCTTCATCATTAGCCTAATAGCATATTTGTCTCAGTAATTTTTAACCTACGGTCACAATATCAATCAAAAATAACAATGTGCTTTGTTCCTAATTGTGGACATTTTTTTGTCTTTTCCAGCTCATATAGATTAGGCACGATTGTCTCACTAAAGTGAATGGCCGACGAGATTTCATCACGTGGCTCAAGCACATTCAGCACGTTTAAATCCCTTGTTTTGTAAAACCGATTTTCTGCAGCGATAAACACCCCAGTAGCTTTTTTTTAATAGCTTTTGCATGGTCAGTTCCTCCAGAGAGGAGCCAAGAGCTGCTTAAATGCCGCAGTGATAAACAGTTGTTGAGTGGGCTTCGTCTTGGCTCCTAGCTGTCACTGACACACCAGGACGCTTCAAATGGGTAGCCATGCTTGATGTATTTCCACTCTAATACAGTGTTCTCGTGCCACAATGCCTGCATACCGTAATGGTTTTGTCCACCAACCTACTTCCATCATCACTGCATTTTACAGGGGGAAAAAATGGTTCCATACATGCAACTTAAATGATGCAGTAGGTTTTTCAAATGCCAATACTCCTCCACTTGCCATGACTACCGCTGTGCTTGACTAGTGAGTGTGGATTGAACATGCAGCCTTTACCTGAACACTCACTTTTTTTTTTTTTCCATCAACCAATCTGCGGACCACGTGTGTGCCGGACTGTGGACAGGCAGCCCTACGGATATACGATGATCTGTTGCACCACTATTAATTGTGCATGTGCTTTATGTGTCTTCTTTGTGTTTGTGTGTAGTACGTGTTCAAGTCAGAGGCCCATGGTTTCAGGACAGTGCATGAGGAGTTGGCAAAAGGCATGACCTTTGACCTGAAGAGCAACGAGCAAGCAGCAGTTAGGAATGTATTGAAGGTTCGTCTCTCATAGCTTTATTAAGTGTTTAAATGTGCAATTTTTAAATACAGGATAGCATTATTAACAACAATTGTGTTGATGACGTCCCTTTTCAGTTTTCCTGGTTCTTCTTCGAACTGATTGTCAAGTCCATGGCCCAACATTTGGTTGACGCAGACAAAGTAAAGGTAAGCTGGCGTGCTGAGATTCAGAACTGGATTGATAAGAATGTGCCATGCAGACATAGTGTATTCCATGACTGGCACATAAAGAGTGATATTCCGTCTTTTTACGTCAGCTCCCCAGGCCGCAGCGTTTCCCCTCGTCTTACCAGAGCCGCGTGGAGACTCTGGTAGAAACGGTGTCGGAACACATCTTCTGGAAGAACAAAGACCTGGTAGAGGAGTCACGTAGTGCCAATTCGGCTGTGGCAGCTTTTGTCAAGGTGGGATATTACTTTATTGATTTTCATCCATTTTTTTATGTTAGGGTCTTGGGTGAGCTAGAGCCTATGCCAGCTAAGGCCTGGTCCACACAAAGATTTTTTCAGTCTTAAAAGATTTTTTATCTGTTATCGACCCTACACATAAAGTTAAAAGAAGTTAAAAGAAGACAATTTAATTGTTTTCGTCGTCATGTGTGTGGTGTGCTCCGAGAATCCCAATCCGGCACACCACAGACATAAAGATCCTGTTCTAGAAATCTCGCATGATCACACGTGATAAAAAAAACAAAAAATGAAGAAGAAACTGTAAACCTTATTTCCCGAAGGTTTACGGATCCTAGAGCCTTGTAAAATTGTAAAAGACGACTTGCTTTGGAAAATAATTCTTCCCGTCTGGGGAATCCACTTTTCTACAAAAAAACAACATCAGGTGTTTATTTGTTTGTTCTTTTTTATATTCGTCAATTCAATTGTATGCACTTCAAGGACAAGATATTTAATGTTCAAGCTGATAAACAATTTTTTTTCTTTTTTCAAATATTCACTCATTTTGAATATGAGGCTTGTAACATCTTCCAAAAATGCTGGGACACCACTACTGGTACATCACCTTTCCTTTTAACAACACTCACTGAGCGTTTGGGAACTCATACATTTTAATTGTTGAAGCTTTGTATGTGGAATTCCATCCCTTTCTTGCTTCATATACAACTTTAGTTGCTCAACAGTCCGGGGTCTTTGCTGTCATATTTTGCGCTTCGTAATGCACCACACATTTTCAATGGGAGACAGGTCTGGACTGTTCTCAGGCCAGTCTAGTGCTTGCATTCTTTTACTACTAAGCCACATTGTTGTAACACGTGCAGAATGTGGCTTGACATTTTCTTGCTGAAATGAGGAAGGACGTCGCTAAAAAAGATGTTGCTTGAATAGCAGCATATGTTGCTCCAAAACCTGAATGTACCTTTCAGCATAAACTGTGCCTTCACAGATGTGAAAAGTTACCCATGCTATGGGCGCTAACGCACCCCTATACCATCACAGATGCTGACTTCTGAACTTTGTGCTGATTACAATCCCGAGGGTCATTTTCCACATTGGCCCAGCGGACACGACGTTAATGAGTTCCAAAAATAATTTTAAATTAGCAAACTTTTCCACTTTGCATATAAGATCGGGCCCAGAGAAAGCTGGCGGCGTTTCTGCGTGTTGTTGCGAGAGAAAGCATGCATGGAGTGGGGATCTTCTTCTCTTAACCCTACGTTTGCGGTTCCAGCGTTTGTAGGGGCGGGACTTTCTTCACTCCTTCCCGATCTCGGGGGTGGGGGGGAACCACTGGGGTGCCCTCCCAGGGAGTATCGGTGGTGTGATGGTGACTCGTTTGGGGGGGGGGGGGGGGGAGGGTCCACCTTCCCCACTCGGGAGGTGGAATGTGGGGGGGGAGTCCCGGGGTCGGTGCTGCGGGTCTGGGTGGGGCAGTCCGGCCTGATGGGCCCGACCTGCAGGAGCCATGCTTCTTAATCACTCACTTAGCACACGCTCACACCACTCAATCTCACTAATCACATCTGGGCACATATACATATCAAAAGGTTCCTGGGGGACTGGTATGGGGTCGGGAGGGTGTGGGTGTCGGACCGGGTTTCAGCACGTCTGTGCTGTTTCCCGGTCCGTGCGCCCTGCCCCTCCGCCCTGCTTGCCCCCCTGGATTTTCAATGCATCACACACACTTATCCCCATGTTTTAATGCACCACATACACCCATCTCTGGGCGACGGTGGGTCGTGGGTGTGTGTGTGTGGGGGGGGGGGTAGTGGTTTGCTGTTAGGCAGCAGTGCCTGGGATCCCCCCCTCCAGATTTTAATGCAACACACCTCTCGGGGGTCACTGATACATGGGGTTGGGCCAATGACTGCCACTCTGGTCCCTGCGGCCCCCACCGGGTGGCCAGGTGTTGAGGCGCCTCGGTGGAGCCGGCGGACAGCCCTGGGTCCCTCAGTGTGGGACGTGTCCCCTCCACCGGGCTGCTCTCGGGTGGACCCCTGGGCCCGATCCCGCCCCTCGATTGATTGGGTGGGGTACTCTGCCTCCGCTGTGTGGGCACAGCAATAACAGGATACTTCTGTCAGTCTTTGTGCATGTAAAACAATGTCAATTCACCTGCATGTGTCCGCAGGTACACACCCCTGGGACTCTTTCACTGGGTGTGGGGCCACTCACTTATTGTGACAAATAACTCATGAACGTATTGCTTATGTATCCCCTCACTCGTTCTCTCTTCCTGTAGACTTTTATAATTTACATAGTCCCACCACACTTCAGTTGTCCAGCCGGGTTCACGACCCTTGTCCTGCATGCTTCTTCTCCTGTCCTTGTCCTCTTCTATCTTGTCCTGTCCTTCCCTCACAGGGTGTAGCACTACAGCCCCACGCAACACTCCTATTTAATGTTTCATTGTTGTACATAATGTCATGACTTACTTTTCTCATCCTGTTTACAATTAGCGCTTTGTCTTTTGTCTTCGTTTCTCTCTCCCCTCTAGAAACTTTGTTCTGTTCGACTGATCGACTCTGGTTCTCAATAAACTTCAATTAGAATACTAAGAAACCACAGCAGAAGCTTTAAAACTCCACTGTGACACAGTAAAACTGTTCCGGCATAAAAGGGATACAGATCCTCCATTCTGCTTGACCAAACAGCCGACCAGGACAAAATAAATAAATACATCAGGTTTTCTTTTGTTTTTTTTTAGCATTCCTCAACTTTACCAGTCTTCTGTTGCCTCTGTCCCAGCTTTTTTGGAATGTGTTGCAGGCATCAAATTAAAAATGAGAGAATATGAAGAATGCGCCGGTTTTACTCAGTGATTTGCTTCAATAACTACATTGTGTCATGAATTATGTCTCCGTAGCGTTGCTTCACACTGATGGACCGAGGTTTCACCTTCAAATTGATCAGCAACTACATTAACATGATCACTGCAACCGACAGCAAGGTGACAGCACAACATAGAATGCTTGTTTAAAAACAAAGTTGTTTGTGGTTTGTATCTTATCTATCTTGTTTTTTATAGGTGCTGTGCGAGCTGAAGTTTGAGTTTCTGAGAGAGGTGTGTAACCATGAGCACTACATCCCCCTCAGTCTGCCCCTGCCCTCTGCTTGCATCACAGGTAATAGAGGGGCCGTTTTCCATTTGTGTTGATAATCACACCCTCACTGTCATTTGTCTGTTGCGGTAACGAGCGCTCTCTCTCTTTCCTACCCTGTCACCTCTTTCTTGATGTATGTGTCCATATCAGACCATGCATCCCCAGAGTCACAAAGCACTCATGGTAAATATGTGCACTCTTGTTTGTGTGTCCAAAACAGTTCAGGGAAATACCGTAATATTTACTTTCTCGAATAGCTTGTTTCTTTTATAATGTTGCCCCTGATGAAAAGCAAATGTGTGTGCTTTATTGAAGCCTCGGTGCCAGAGTACAACCTGACCGGAGAGTTCTGCAGGAAGCACTTCCTCACGGGTCTGTTATTACGAGAACTGGGGCTGGCCTTGCAGGACGAGCAGGACCTCAGGCACCTGGCTTTGGCCACTCTGAAGACCCTCATGGCCAAACACTCCCTGGATGCACGCTACTCCACCAAGGTAGACAACACAAGTATTTGGGCTAGTCCTTTCTATCCCTACAGCATAATCAGAACTTTTTTACATTTGTGTACTTCTAACTGAAAGAACGAGATCCCGGATACAAGCGGCCAAAATGAGTTTTCTCCACAGGGTTGAACTGACTACGGTACTGGTAAATACAGCATATATACTTATCTTTAAATAGAGATTTTGGATCCATGATGGGGACCTCTATTGATTTCGTTATCTCAGTAAAGTCGGTCTACATCGACTGTTCGTCATCCATCCATTTTCCGTACCGCTTGTCCTCACTAGGGTCGCAGCCGTGCTGGAGCTTATCCCAGCAGACTGGGTGAGAGGCACTGAACTTGTCGCCCGCTAGTCACACGGCACATATAAACATACAACCATTCCCACTCACAACCATTCGCACTCACATTCATACCTGCGGGCAATTAAGAGTCTTCAATTAACCTACAATGCATGTTTTTGGGATGTGGGAGGAAACCGGAGTACCTGGAGAAAACCCACGCAGGTACGGGAAGAACATGCAAACTCCACACAGGCGAGAGCGGATTTGAACCCGGGTCCTCAGAATTCTGAAGCAGATGTGCTAACCAGTTCCCCACCGTGCCGCCTGACTGCTCTTGAGTTTTCTGGAATGCAATGAATTACTGTAGAAGATTGTGCTCCACCCAAATGAAACCCAATACATCATCTGCAACATTTGTTCCAGTTACAAATGGTAGCACAGGAGACAGTTGCTCAGCTGTTTCTAATTACCTGCTTCCAAAAAGCGTCGCAATATGATTATTAACAGTGATCTATTTGGAACAATCAGATCACACAATCAGCTGTCTTTTATCACCACCATTATTTCCAGGAAAAGCAGGCAAGAATCGCATCACTTTACCTGCCTCTGTACGGTCTGATCCTGGACAACATGCCTCGCTTCTTTCTCAGGGAGCTTTTCCCTATTTACTTGACCGCTAGTGATCAGGTAGAGTACACCGGACAAACACATACAGTATGTATGAATTAAAAGCTGTAAGATGAGGTTCACTTTACATTAAACCGTCTTCTGATTCTCAGGGCTCTCGAGACGACCTCAGCGTCGGGGGAGGTGTGACTGGAGGGACGCTCCCTGTTACTCGCCATGGCAACTCAGTGGATGCCTCTTTCTCCAAAGAGGTGCTCAACTCCATCACAGGTAGCGTGTGCCTTGACATTTTCTATGACGTAAAACAGAAACCTGTGGGAATGAGGTCACTGATGCCCCCTCATCATCCATCCACTAGCTTTCTCGTCTTTGGCAGTTGCTACGGGCAACCAGGCAGACTCTAGGGGCTCCCTGATCAGTGTGGACTCCAACCCCAGCAACAGTGACAGGAACAGTGAAAAGATGGATGGATGTGAGAAGGTGAGAAGCATTTGTTGTGATGCTTTTCAGTTTTCAGTCAGTATGTCTGACAAAGTATGTTGGATTGGATTTTGGATTTATCAAAGGAAAAAATTGCCAGACTGGTCTTCATCTGATTGTGGCTACACAGATCCAATTTTAATTGAGGAAAGATCTTCCCAGCTGCTTTAAATATTTTGTTTATGGTTCCCTGTGTTCTATTGATCCACAAAACTTTACTTTGTTTTTTTGCTTTACTAAGCAAGAGTATTAAAACCTCTTATTTTAAACTAAGTAACAACATAAGACAGATATTTATTGTACATCCTATATCAAGGCTTTTCATTCCTTATTCATTCACCTGCCCATATTTTATTTAGTCGGCAATATTTCTGTCAATATGCACTTTTATCCACACTGCGGTATGACATTTTCCCAGGAGACTGCATCGGGTGCAATGTATTGAGGCATTAATGCCAAAAAGCCAACCTGCTTAATGTCTCTCCAGTTTAGAATTATGGTTTCAGAGGCACTGTCAACCAGCATAGCCCCACAACATCGAGAGCCTTTAGGAACTCCGGGCGGATCTCATCCACCCCCGAGGCCTGGCCACCGAGGAGCTTTTTAACCACCTTGGTGACCTCAACCGACAGAGACAGACTCTGTTTCCTCTTTGGAAGGCGTGTCGGTGGAATTGAGGAGGTCTTCGAAGTATTCTCTCCACAACTCACAACATCCCGAGTCAAGATCAGCAGTGCACCATCACCACTATGCACAGTGTTGATGGTGCACTGCTTACCCCTCCTGAGACGCTGGATGATTGACCAGAATTTCCTTGAAGCCGTCCGGAAGTCTTTCTCCGTGGTCTCACCAAACTCCTCCCACGCTCGAGTTTTTGCTTCAGCGACCACCTTCAGCCAATACCCATCAGCTGCCTCAGGAGTCCCACAGGGCAAAAAGGCCCGATACGACTCCTTCTTCAGCTTGATTGCATCCCTCACCTTTGGTGTCCACCAACGGGTTCGGGGGTTGCCGGCATGACACACGCAGACCACCTTAACGGCCACAGCTCCAGTTATCCGCTTCAGCAATGGAGGCGCAGAACATGGTCCACTCGGACTCAATGTCCTGCGCCTCCCCCGGAACATGAGCAAAGTTCTGTCGGAGGTGGGAGTTGAATCTCCTTCTGACAGGGGATTCTGCCAGACGTTCCCAGCAGATCCTCACAATACGTTTCGGCCTGCCAGGTCGGACCGGCAGCTTCCCCCACCATCGGAGCCAACTCACCACCAGGTGGTGATCAGTTGACAGCTCCGCCCCTGTCTTCACCCGAGTGTCCAAGACATGCGGCCACAAGTCCCGTGACACAACCACAGTCGATCATCAAACTTTGACCTAGGGTGTCCTGGTCACAAGTGCACATGTGCACACCTTGTGCTTGAAAATGGTGTACGTTATGGACAATCCGTGAAGAGCACAGACGTCCAATAGCAGAACACTGCTCGGGTTCTGATCGGGGGGGGGGGGCATTCCTCCCAATCACGCCCTTCCAGGTCTCACTGTCATTGCCCATGTGAGCATTGAAGTCCCACAGCAGAACGATGGGGGGAGCACTCTGAACTGCTGTTTGGTGCATAGGCACAAACAACAGTCAGGACCCGTCCCCCCACCCAAAGGCGGAGGGAGGCTACCCTCTCGTCCTCCATGGTGTACCACAATGGACAGGCGCCGAGCCGGAGGGCAATAAGTATACCCACAAATGCTCTGCGCCTCTCACTGTGGGAAATTCCAGAGTGGAAGAGAGTCCAACCCCTCTCAAGAGGACTGATACCAGAGCCCAAAGTGTGTTGAGGCGAGCCTGACTACTGTATATGAAAATCACCTTTGTTTTTTTCTTAAGTCCCATTGGAGTGTCCTCACTTTTCTTTGCACTGGCGTAAGCACTGACCTTATAGCAGTCTGCGCCGCGTTACAGATAGCCATCCGCAGTTAAGATAAAGGAGCGTGTGTGGTCAAAATTGTTATTAATCTGAGTTAATACATGATTAATGCGATATTCTTTTGTGATTAATCATGAATTAATGCTTTTACTTTGACAGCCCAAGTTATAACCCTTTTAGCAACAGACATTTGAACACAAACGGTGGAGTAATACATGTAGACAGATAATATAATATGACTCACAGACATATGTTCTATTACTGCAGCTTACTGTGGAGCTTCGACCTGCTCCATGTATATCTGTATGTCTGTATTGTACTGCCCCCAGGTGGCCAAGTTGAAGCAATACTGTTATTGTTTTGGCCTGATCACAAAAACAGTCACTCAGCGAGTTTTTCAGCATCCAAAGAATATCATCATATTTACAAATGCTACATGGGGGGGTTCACTGTAAAACAAAAACACGATTACACTCACACAGGTCACGCCCAGACACTCACACACAGTCTCACCACAGTTTGAGCCAACCTCCCTCGAGCTCCACAGCTGAATTAAGTCACCATTTTTCTCACTAAATACATGTCCAAAAGGTGCTATTCACCTGAAAATTTAATCCATACATACAAAGAAGGTAGAACAAATAATCTCAGAAATTAAGTTATGTATAAGAATGTGAACTGACACAGGGGAAAAGTATTGAACACGCCAACAGGTGTTTATTTAATACTTTGAATAAAAGCCTTTGTTTCCACTGACAGCTTCAAGACGCATCCTGTATGGTAGCCGCATGTATTGCTCTGGTGTGATTTTGGCCCATTCCTCCACACAAGCAGTCCTCAAATCTTGAAGGTTCCATGGGCTTCTTTTATGGACATTGAGTTTCAGTTCTTTCCATAGATATTCAATTGGATTCAAGTCAGGTTATTGACTGGGCCATTCTAGCAGCTTTATTTTTTTTTCTTTGAAACTAATTGAGAGTTTCTTTGGCAATATGTTTTGGATCATTATCCTGCTGAAATGTCCACCCTCGTTTCATTTTCATCATCTTAGTAGATGGCAGCAGATTTTTGTCAAGAATTTTTCTGTACATTCGCCCATTCATCCTTCCTTCAATAATGTGAAGTTTACCAGTACCATTTGCTGAAAAGCAGCCCCACATCATCATGTGCCCACCTCCGAACTTGTATTGTGTTTTTAGGGTTATGTGCAATGCCATTTCTCCTTCAAACGTGGTGTGCATTATGGCATCCAGAGAGTTCAATTTTGCTCTCATCCGACCAGACTATATTCTCACAGTATTTAACTAGCTTGTCCAAATGTTGTTCCGCAAACTTTAAACAAGCTTTGACATTCTTTTTTGTTCAGCAATGGGGTCTTGTGTGGTGAGCGTGCATACAGGCCATGGCGGTGGAGTACATTACTCACTGTTGTGACAACAGTACCTGCTAATTCCAGGTCTTTTTGAAGCTCTCCACAGGTGGTCCTTGGGTCTTGGACAACTTTTCTGATTATTCTTTGCACTCAGCTGTCAGAAATCTTGCGAGGAGCACCTGATCCAGGCAAATTTATGGTGGTTTGATTGGCATTCCACTTACTGGAACGTTCAGAAGCTTTGATATGCGCCTGAAACCAATGTTTTGCTATGTTTTGTTATGTTTTGCAACAATTAGTTTGAGACAGCTCTCTGCTCTTACCCATCATGAGATGTGTGTTGACTCACACCTTGGGAATGAGACATTTTTGTAGGCCATCAATTAGGACTGAACCAACTGACCATTTACACTGACAAGGGACTGGATTGCTGTTTAATTATTGATAGAGTTTAGCTTTTGTCTTGGGTTTCCATGCCGTTTTGCACCTCCCTTTCTTCAGTTGTTCAATACTTTTTCCCTGTGACATTTCACATTTTTGCACACAACTTAATTTCTGAATTTATTTGTTCTACTTTCTTTGTATGTATGTATTACTTGGGTTGTTCCTAACATCGGGTGAAATTGTTTAAACTGTTGCGACTGGGTCTGGAACATAACCCCAATGATGAATAATGCGGGTTCACTGTATTTGACATTGTTGCTGTATTTCCTCCTGTGCATGTGTTCAGTTTGCTCGTCCTCAGTCGCTCATAGGCTATGGGTCTCGCTGTGACAAGCTGGACCAGGCCGAGACGCGCAGCCTCCTCATGTGCTTTCTGCACATCATGAAAACCATATCTGAAGGTAAGAAGAAAAGGCATTAAGTATTGATTAGTCATGAACCACTGCAGTTCGGACTGTTTGCTGACTTGTTTGGGTTTATCTACATAATTGGGATCACTTTGCATAACTGCAAAGGAGTTTGAGAAACAGTGAAAATAAAATAAAAATAACGCTACAAGTTTACCAAACAATGACATAATCAATGTTCTCTCCCATTAACACTTTATTTTGTTATGACATTATTCCTGTCATATTTTGTCTTGATTCTTGTAATTGAAAATTGATTCACTTACGACTTTGACTGTTTTTTTGTTTTGTTTTGTTTGTTTTTTAATCATTTTATGACTTTGTTGTTATTTAACGAATTTATTCTTTTGACATTATTACTTTTAAATACCTGATTTAGTCCTATTATATTATTGTACATTTGCTTTTGCGGAAAAATACAACTTTGTCCCAATAACTTTAGGATTTCTTGTCTTACATTACAACATCAACTTAAAGCTGTATCCTGTACTGTATTGTGTATTGTACTTTTTCAAGCTTCTCTAATAAGAATTTGTAAGAAATGGAAAAAAAATATTTGCTATGCTTTGCTTGTCCCAATAAGATTTCTTTCACCCGAGTCAAGTCACTTGATTTTTTCTGCCGATCTCAGTCCAATCCGATACCTCGACAGTGCAGTAAGAAGAAAATAATATATATTGTTTATCATTAGTTTGTCAGTTTGTGACCTAGGTGACCAAAAATTAAGAAAATAAAGAAATCTGACCTTTTTCAGACGATGCCGATCAGCTGAAAATTACGATGGCCCCGATTTCCGATCACGTGATCAGAGCAACTCTAGTATTAGTTACACAGTAACATCTCATTGATTAAAAGCATTTAAAAACAAAGAAAAAACAGCTTATAAACATTTAAAACAAAAAGGAAAAAATATATAATAATAGTACAATTAAAACAGCATACAGTGCAAGAAATATCATTTAAAAGTGGAAATGCTCTAAAAAGCATGGGGAAAATTATTAGTTTTAAACCCGGACTTAAAAACATGCACATTTGGGGCTGATGTCACTTCTGTTGGCAACTTATTCCATTTGTGTGCAGCATAATAGCTAAATGCCGCTTCACCATGTTTGCTTTGGACTCTGTGCTCCACTAGTTGACCTGAATCTGTCGATCTCAGAGCCCTACTGGGTTTATATTCCATTACCATTTCATTAATGTATTCAGGACTTAAACCGTTTAGTGATTTATAGACCAGTAGCAGAACTTTAAAATCTATACTAAAGTTGGCTGGAAGCCAGTGTAAAGATTTTAGAATTGGAGTAATATGCTCTGACCTCTTTGTTCTGGTCAGAACCCAAGCTGCAGCATTGTGAATGAGCTGCAGCTGTTTAATGCTCTTTCAAGGGAGTCCAGTCAGAAGTCCATTACAATAGTTAAGTCTACTTGAGATAAAAGCATGGATGAGATTCTCCTGGTCTGCTTGACACATGCAAGTCTTAACTCGGGATATGTTCTTAAGATGGTGGAAGGCAGTTTTATTAATTGATTTGATATGACTGTTGAAAGTCAGGTCGGAATCTATCAGAACACCAAGATTTCGGACTTGGTCTTTGGTTTTTAAAGAGAGTGACTCCAGGTATTTACTAACAGAAATTCTCTTTTCTTTATTGACAAAAACAATGATCTCAGTTTTGTTGTGGTTTAATTGAAGAAAGTTTTTGCTCATCCAGATATTTATCTGTTTTAGACAGTGACACAACACCTCAATTGAACTGTCGTCATCTGGAGACACTGCAAGATAATACTGTGTGTCACCTGCATAGCTATGGTAGTCAAAATTATAGTTCTGAAGAATCTGACCCAAGGGTAGCATATACAGGCTGAACAGGAGGGGTCCAAGAACTGACGACAATCGTCAAAATCAGTGGTGGACTACTGGTTAGAGCGTCAGCCTCACAGTTCTGAGGATCAATCCCCGGCCCCGCCTGTGTGGAGTTTGCATGTTCTCCCCGTGCCTGCGTGGGTTTTCTCCGGGCACTCCGGTTTCCTCCCACATTCCAAAAACATGGATTAATTGGAGACTCTAAATTGCCCGTAGGTGTGACTGTGAGTGCGAATGGTTGTTTGTTTGTATGTGCCCTGCGATTGGCTGGCAACCAGTTCAGGGTGTACCCCGCCTCCTGCCCGATGATAGCTGGGATAGGCTCCAGCACGCCCGTGACCCTAGTGAGGAGAAGCGGCTCAGAAAATCGATGGATGGATGGATCTATGCAATTTAGTGTCAGTGTGTGATACTTTAGAGCGGTGCAGATATTCTGTTTGTCCAATTGAGGTCGCTATCCACACACTACAAAAGTACATGCCTTTAAAAGGCAGGAGTGTTCTGCTTGAGTGACATGAACGTCAACCCATGCGAACATGCTAAAGACGTGCGATTTTGTGGCTCAACCAATCGGCACTATGCATCACAGTGAGGGTCTCAGCGTTGAAGAAAATCAAGCTAAACTTTATTTGTTCCTGTTCAGTGTCCATATTGTTATGAGTGTGTGAATTAGCTCTACCACGGGCTAAGCTTGATATTTGTGAATTTATATCATGGAAATCTGACAGAGGCTTGTGTGTTAAACGTTGGAATTCCAGTCATGTTCTTTGTATCCTTAAACAATTTAATGAGTCACCAAATGTATAAATTAAGATTACTTAGTAAAGTTTATTTTTCTGCAAAGAATAAGAGCCCATTTGACCTTATGTGAGTCATTGCCACATTAAAATCAAATAGCCCATAATCTACTGTAACTACCAGAGATGTGCACTACACTGATCTATTAAAAAAAAGAAAATCTGTGATGCACTGAATCTGCAATAAGTGAGAGGTTACGGTATGTTTGTATGAGTCTGAGTCTAACTGTATAACCACGCCTTCCCATTTGCCTTGTCTCGTCTTTTTTTCCAGATGTGCTAGTTTCCTACTGGCACCGGGCCATCCACCAAGAGATCTCGGACTTCTTTAAAATATTAGAGTAAGGGCTTCTCTTTTCGTCACTGTATATTGCACTCAGAGAGACTAACAATAGTTGGTTTATGCAGACAGTGAGGGAGACTAATTGAGAAAATGTAAATGAGGACTTCAAGACTGCTGAGGAATGGACTAAATTAAGTTGCGTGCTCAGTGTTGAAGGCAGTTTTAAAGCAATATATTGTGATTATGATTTGTTTTTGTTAGTGATGCACTGAAATTTCAGTCACCGAAAAGTGCCCAAAAGTCCATTTTTGGTTTCGGACCGAAAGCTTTTTTTCACCAAAATAAACCTACCGAAATAACATGTCACATACTGTACATTACATGTCACCTGTTGAGCATACTGACAGACGGCGCGCACGAGTGAGTACACTTAAGAGTATTGAATCATTTACTATTAACAAGCAATGCTCTATAGAGCATATCCAGGTGAATTGACTGGGAGATCACTTTCTTACACACACTCTACATCCTACCCCATGATAATGACATAGTGCCAACAATCAACCATAAATCTGAAATAAGCATAAATGTTAAATATCACTTGCATTCAACAAACCACTGGTAACATAAACACGTTAATAACGAAGTTTAACTTTTTTTTTTACTGTAGTAATTCAAAAGTGCATGTTGCGATGCATTATGGGAACCGCGTGGATTTTCCGTCATTATGCTAGAAGCTACAGTACTAGCCCAAGCAGAGCATCCTTATTGTTGCCCAACCTCACTGCTTTCTGCTGTTTGGGGGTGGAATGCTTGTTGCATGCTATTTTGCGCTGCTTCAGCTGCCTACTAGCTACAGGGAATGCGGCTAAATACGATGCCGAGCTGGAGGCGAACGTGTGTGTGCCTCGCGTCCGTTGTCAACCTAGCATAAGTCACTAATTGCCTCCATGACAGCGAATAAACTGCACTTCTGGACAAGTATCGTTATCATCACAATTCACGAAGGATGGGCGGTTGATAAGACGAGACAGACGGGAACACCAAGCTAATCGCTAAGCTATCACACGATGTTGCAAAACACCAAAATAAGTGGTACAAACGTTGGCCTGCCTGGAACCGTGTTATTGCAGACATGTATGAATGTGTGTGGGAATGCGTGAATGTGAGGCTTTGTAAAGCGCTTTGGGCACTGTGATGATGTAGATCAAGCGCTATATAAGTGCAGTCCATTTCCCATTTACCACTAGCTAACTTTGAAGAGCAAAATTGCAGGCAAATTAGTCGGTGTTTATTGTAGAAAATACTGTTATATACAATGCTAGACAGCCATACAGGGACCGTAAACTGGAAACAAATTAGTACGTCATCTCTGCAATGTCACTTGAGAAAATGTAGCTATAATTTAAAAGTACATTAATATAATAAATATTTATAATATAAGATAACATTTATTTGTCCCACAATGGGGACATTTACATCGTTTCAGCAGCAATAGTGGATACAGGAAATACAAAAAGAGCATGCAAGAGAACATATTTGGCTGCAAATGCATCCAACATTACAAGGTTGATGCAATAAATGCATCAGAATAGCAGATATTGAAGCCATAATTTATTAACGATAATAGCGTAATAGTTATGTTGTGAAATTAGCAGTTTGCAGATGTATTTTTTTATCCTATTATATAATATACTCCAATAACTGTCCGCGTTAATGCTCTTGACATACTTTTTAAAATATCGACAGTCAGACCAATTGTTCCAAAACTGAATTTCTATAGATTGGCAGCTCTGCAGTCATAGCCATAAATGCAATTTTACTAATAATTGTCATAGTTTTGATTTTATTTATTTTTATATTTTAATTAATATCAAGGCGGCCCGGTGGGCGACTGGTTAGAGCCTCTCGCTCACAGTTCTGAGGACTGGGGTTCAATCCCCAGCCCCACCTGTGTGGAGTTTGCATGTTCTCCCCGTGCCTGTGTGGGTTTTCTCTGTACACTCCCGTTTCCTCCCACATCCCAAAAACATGCATGGTAGGTTAATTGAAGACTCTAAATTTCCCGTAGGTGTGAATGTGAGTGTGAATGGTTGTTTTGTTTATATATGCCCTGCGATTGGCTGGCAACCATTTCAGGGTGTACCCCGCCCCCTGCTCGATGATAGCTGCGATGCGCTCCAGCATTCCCGTGACCCTTGTGAGGATAAATGGCTCAGAAAATGAATTAATATCAAGCACATTTTTTTTGTATGAAACGTGCTTACAAATTTGTAGTTTGATTGATAATTTCTCTGTGTTTCAGTTTTCGGCCTTGTGTTCCTCAGTTTCGGTTTTCGGTTTTGATCAAGAATTTTCATTTTGGTGCATCACTAATTTTTTTGCATTTTCTTTTGCGTTATCCCTCTATTCAGGCTCTGTCTGCAGCACTTCAGATTCATGGGCAAGCGCCACATCGCCAGGTACGTTCCGACAAAAAGGAGGGCCGCTACCTTTTTAAGTGCAACCATGCTGCACACCTGCCATCGTCTCATTAAGTCAACATACATACGCATAACGACGGGAGCATGTATAATTCATGAAGCGCATGCAAACACAGGTGAAGCAGGAATACTGATGTGTGCCGTGTATGCGTGTGCACACCCGAGACAAGAAACGAGAGATGAAAACGGGGAGGTGCGTCTTGCTGTTGTGTGGAAATTACAGCTGGTATTATTTGGCAAGCACACCATAGGGGTTGTTTTCTGACTATGTGTGTGTGCAAGACTACTGGAACTGAGCCACTGGCAGTTCTCCCTCCATCTTCTCGTTCCACCCCGGCTAATTAAATTATCTCCCACTCTCAGCGATACCGAGAGAACACGCGGCTTATACTGCGTGCACAAGCATTAAGAGAGTAAAGATAGCTGGAAGCCACGCTCACTCTCAGATGTAGCGCAGCCCGTCTGTGAGGCTGCGAGCTACTTAACATTCATCTGTGATAGCGGGCCAAGGGGAACGCGCGCCCTGTGTCTGCCTCGCCATTCGCCCCGTTTGATATTAGGTTGACTCGGTGCACCCGCCCGTTGAAGTCGCCGTGGGATGAATTACACTGGCTGTCTTTCCAGCCAAACTTACCATTCAGTTATTAATTCAACCAGTGACTGAATTGATGTTTCTTACATACGCATAATACAGACATACATCACTGTATTAATGGTCTATCCATGCTCCACCTGCATGTGAGTACATATGAGTGACTGTGAATTTATTGATTGTCTTTGCAACAAGTGGTCATGTCTCCATTTGCATATGTGATAGATACATACTGTATGTACAGTCACCGGCCAGAACATTAGGTACACATGCACTGCATTGCATCAAAGGTTGTGCCCTTATCAGGAGACAGTGTTTTGAGGTGCCACATACAGTACTACTGTATTAAGAATTGTATTGCCCTACTGTATTGCCTGGCCTCTGTCGCTTTTACAATAATACAATGTGGATATTTGAAAGTCTGTTGGCAATGAAGGTCAATTTTCATTTTCATTGACTGCACTCGTGAATTTCAGTGTCAGGAACTCTCCACACTTCACTTTTTTAGTGTGAAATTATACTGTATAATAAAGTACTATTGTAAAGTGTATCATATGGCTAGGCAGCGCCGGCTATGTTAATCTGCAATTAAAATTTCGAATTGCAGTGAAACTATTTGCCGACGATTGGTGTGAATGTGAGTGCGAATGGTTGTTTGTTTGTATGTGCCCTACGATTGGCTGGCAAGCAGTTCAGGGTGTACCCCGCCTCCTGCCTGATGGTAACTGGGATAAGCTCCAGCACGCCCGCGACCCTAGTGAGGAGAAGCGGCTCAGAAAATAGATGGATGGATGGATGGCAACTCATGAAAAGTAGCTGAACAGCCCAGTTCACTCGGGTTTAGCTCTGTCACTCGCTACTTTAGCTACTTTGTTATTCCTGAATGAGATATTAAGGAGTTGTACTCAATCAAGGTATTGCCTGTTCTTTCCTACCTCATGGCTTGCTGCACTATTTGTATTTCCATCAATCTGACCAAGTCACTAATTTTTTTCTTTTTACATCGGTGTGTGATCTGGTGTCATTCAGACATTAAACAGCACCGCCATGCATTTTAAACATCTGTTTGTTGGGATCCAGTTTCTAAGCTGATCTGCTATACAGTTTAACTGATATTCACGCTTCCCCAGCTGTGCTGTGTATTAATGTCATTCTCAGGCCGCTACTCACCACTAACATACTTGAGTCATTTTAACTAAAGTTACACATTATTAGACTTTACTGTGGGTCCAACTTGACCTTTTCTCCGCCTTAATGCAATATGTGTAAAGTATTTTGCTAAAATCTGCAGATTCCATACCCTATTTGCACGAGACAGATGTTTTTTATACACTGCACACTTAGCATGACACTCAACTAAGCCTTACTAATGTTAGATGTGATGTGATTGGCTCGTGAACAGGAAGCTAGCAGCGGCGCTAAAGCTGGCCCAGTCCACGCACGCCAATGGCACCGTGAAGGTGCCTAACCATCCCTCCCAGCCCTCAAGCCTCCTGCCACAATGGTAACCATCCACTTGAGCCACAATGCAACAGCCTCTGTTTTAACATCTATAATTGTCATTTAAATTCCGAAAAAACATCAAATACAATTTGTACTGCAAGCAAAATCCGGCTAAAATATACATTTATTTATTCATCAGTGATGTGACCACCATATTGTATTCGTGTGTAATTGTTCTCAGCATGGCCCCCCATGCTTTTTTGTGATCTGTTGCTGTGCCTTGTGCTAATATAATGTTATAGTGTAGCAAAAAACACATTTCATTGAATTGAATTGTGCTGGTGTACCTAATAATAGTCCAGTGAGTGTATTGGCAGGTTGCAGATCAATGCAATCCAATCAACGCTATCTGCTTATCTCTCCACCAGGATGGCTTCTTCCGGAGGGGAGGGTCACAGACAGGCTCGTTCCCAAACCATGCCCATCATCCGGGGCAAGAACGCCCTCACCAATCCCAAACTTCTGCAGATGATGGAGACCGGTTGGTCATTTCTCCCGTAACTATTGATAAAATTTCCTTCATGGCATTAAATTCTGCTCTCTTTGTCTGACTTCCAGATGGTACTATCCAGGATGGGGACAGTCTGAGTCCCACTGATGTTGAGGCTAACCTGTCTACTGAGGTGGCGCTCACTGTGCTGGATGTTCTGGAGCTCTTTGTTCACCATCACAAGGTGTGTTTTCCTTTTTAACAGTACACATCCTGAAACGACACCACACTCTTTAAACATAGAAAACCATAGAGGTGTTCAAACCTTGTTTTTTTTTTTTTGGTCTGAATTCACTCAAGAAAAATAGTTCCCAGTCTTACAAGGCACATTACATTTTTATGCATGGTGCGTAATTTTTTCTGTTTATGTACACCCCCAATAAATAGTTTAAAATGCAAAGTAAATTTATTTAACTGTCTTAAAATGTGTTCTTGCGGCTATTCTAGAACTTAAGAATAACAATAAATGCCTCTGTGAATAGATACTCTAACAAACGAGGATATTTCCCGCAGATCCATGTAATAATACATGACAATATCTTATAAAAGCAACTAAAAGTGATACCTCGACTTATGAGTTTTTAGAGACGATGCTCTGCCGATTTTGTTGTTGTGAGTCGCGAGCAAAAAATTTAGTTACAAAGCAGTAGGTTGTGGCAGCAAGCTTCACAAAAAGCTACAGTTTGGTATAGAGTGAACAACAGAAAAGTGCTTGCAGCAAGCAGTTTAGTGCCACTCCCATTTGAAGTGTACTATAAAAATAAACAGAATACAGAGAATTACACATTGTATATTAATCTCACTAATTAACTTACAAACATCTGCTAGCATATTCCTAACACAGAAATGCAAAATGCCATAGATGAGCTAACGAAGCTAGCATGATAGCGGTAGTTATCATCATTTAAAGCAACAGATATTTGAACACATATGGTAGCAACACATGCAGACAGACAATATAACAATACTCACAGGCATATATTTTCTATCCCCTGCGACAAACGACTAATATTAATGCAGCTTACTGAGCTGCCGTCTTCTTCAGGTATTTATTATGTATGTATTATACTGCCCTCTTGAGGCAGAGGTGCACACACCAGACGGTGCTGCACTATGCCCAATGAATTATCATAATGGACCAACATTTTAATTGTTTACATTCTATGTATTTAAATTATTACTTTATATTTTTTATAAAGTGCAATACTGTACAGTGCTTTTTCTCTCCCCACTTATTCAAGAATTTTTTTAGGTTTAAAAAATATTTTTTTCACAATGCTTTTATAATGGGTATCACTGTGAAAGGCAGGGGTCTACTGTATTTATCAAATTAAAATAAAGGTACTGTATTTCATTTTACTCATCCCTTAATTTTTCTATTTAATGGTTATTTTACACATTACTTAAGAGCTTATTTAGGTTACTCTGTCAAACACTGATGCCCTCTGGTAATAAACCATGCTTTTCAGACTTGAAAATCTCGCATATCATTCCAGAAGCAGCTGCTGCTGGATGATGGCCAGAACCCACTGATGAAGAAGGTGCTGGACACCTACTTGCTCTTCTTTCAGATCAACCAATCAACTGGCACCCTTCGCCACATCTTCGCTGCACTCAGGCTCTTTGTACAAAAGGTCTCCTATACCAGTACATGTATCCACTCTAAAACACCACAGATAACATTCCCCTCCCTTCCTGTTAGTTCCCCAGTGCTTTCTTCCAAGGCAAGGCAGACCTCTGCGGCTGCCTGTGCTACGAGATCCTCAAATGCTGCAACCATCGCTCCAGCTCCACGCAGACGGAGGCGGCGGCCCTGCTCTATTTTGTCATGAGAAAGAACTTTGAGTTTACCAAGGGCAAGTCGATAGTGCGCTCGCATCTTCAAGTAAGTGCACCGAGAAAACCCTTGTATTCTTCCCTTTGTGCGCAATTGTGAATAAGCGTGTCATCTTTTCTCGACCGCTTTAGGTGATCAAGGCGGTGAGCCAGTTGATAGCCGATGCTGGCATTGGAGGCTCTAGATTTCAACAGTCGCTGGCCATTGTGAATAACTTTGCCAATGGAGATACGCCACTCAAGGTGAAGCCGCTCAAATTGAATATATTAGTGCAGTGATTTTTAATGTGTGGTATGTGAAAGAATTCCTAGTGGTTCCGTGGTTGTGGTGCAAACTACATCAAATAGCCGGTTTTGGGGCGTCTTTGTGAGGCCGGTGGACCACCCTGGGTCACCACCCTCGGTGTGGGTGCTCTTGGTTGGGCCCCAGGGCCCGGGTTTGACCCCGCTTCTCTGGTGGGTGGGGTGGGGTCCTCAGCCCCCGCAGTGCATGCGCAACAATTACAGGATACTTCTGACGATTATTGTGCATGTTAGACGTCAATTCACTTGCATGTGTCTGCAGATACTCACTTTTGGGACTTATTCGCTTAATGTGGGTCCACTCAATCATTGTGATAAATAACTCATAACTATGCGAACTTCCTGGGTATCCCCTCACTTCCAATCTGTTTCTATAGATGTTGAGAATTTACACAACCACTCCCACCAGACCTCAGTTGTACAGCCTTCTCCACTACTTCTGTCCTGCATGCTTCCCCTCCGGTCCTTGTCCTGTCCAGTCCTGTCCTATATCGTCCTGTCCTTCCTTCACAGGGTGTAGCACTACGGCCCCATACAACACTCAACTCTACTGTGTCATTTTACTAGGCCTATAATGATTTTACTTTCATCTTTTTTACTAGTGTCCTGTCTTTATTGTCTTCTCTTCTTATATTATTTAGCTACCTTTTCACTGTCTCTCATACATTACTCAGTATTATCATTATGCGTCTTTGCTGATTTCTACTGCCTTGACGTTAGATTTGTGGTGTTAATTTTGACTTAATTTACCAAATATGGTTCCTTGTCTTAAAGTACAATACTTTTTCAATAAATCGTAAAGAACTGTTTGTTGTTAGACTTTTTATGAAGGTATAATTTTTTGAATTTAATTTCTTTAAATTTATGTTTATGTAATGTTATGTTCATGTTGAAATTGTGTAATGTTACAGTTAAGTAACTACTACACTACTATATTTTAATGTTGGTCATTATGGTGGTACTTGGAGAGCAGAGGATTTTTTGAGGTGGTACCTGGTGTGAAAAGTTTGAGAATCACTACACTAAAGGGTCACTTTCCCTTTCAGTAATGAATTAATCTAAATCTTTTTTTTAAAAAAACACAATAAAAAAACAAATGCAGTCATGTGCAGCAAATTAGAAATTAGCTGCGGATCCAAATTAGGATTTAAAAAAAAAAAAAATTCACCCCTCAGTGGTGGTCCAGATTGGCCTGCAATATCACCCAAAACATTCAGAATTAAAAAAAATAAGATTGTCTGGCCGGCGGCACGGTTACAATTGGTTTGCAGATCCACCTCACAATTCTGAGTACCCGGCTTCAAACCCGGCCTCGTCTGTGAGGAGTTTGCATGTTCTCCCCATGCCTGCATGGGTTTTCTCTGGGTACTCCAGTTTCCTCCCACATCCCAAAAACATGCATTGTAGGTTAATTGAAGACTCTAAATTACCCGTAGGTATGAATGTCAGTGCACATGGTTGTTTGTTTGTATGTGCCCTGCGATTGGCTGGCAACCAGTTCAGGGTGTACACCGCCTCTCGCCCAAAGATAGCTGGGATAGGCTCCAGCACGCCTGCGACGCTAGTCAGGATAAGCGGTACAGAAAATGGATGGATGTCTGTATGGATGGATGGATTGATTGTTTGTCTGGCCTCGGTGGAAGTCTTCTGTTAGTAAAAATATTTTTTTTGCAGCAGCAGCTCTCGCACTGCATCATATTACATTCATGCAGGTGTACCTAATTCTGTCACCGCCATCCGATGAGTGTACTAATTCAGCTTTGGTCCTGCAGAATTCTCCCTTCCCGGCTGAGGTCAAAGATCTTACCAAGCGGGTCAGGACGGTGCTGATGGCCACGGCTCAGATGAAGGAGCATGAGAAGGATCCAGAGATGCTGGTGGACCTTCAATACAGTTTGGCCAACTCGTATGCCAGCACACCCGAGCTGCGGCGCACCTGGCTGGAGAGCATGGCCAAGGTCCACGTCCGCAATGGGGATCTCTCCGAGGTACTTTCAAGAGACCTTTAGCACTTTGCTCATTTCTGGAGTTTGCATGTTCTCTTGCGTGGGTTTTCTCTATTTTATAATGTCCGCCACCGGCGCCGTTAACCTACAGGGCGCCGGTGGAGATTCAGCTACTGTGGGTTGAAGACGATGGAGAGGTGGATAGCGGGTTTTTCAGCAGAAAGAAAAGTGGAATGCACAGACCCTAGAACTGAATGTGGGGACTTTGAATGTTGTGACTATGACAGGAAAAGCTCGGGAGTTGGTTGACATGATGATTTGGAGAAAGGTTGATGTATTGTGTGTCCAGGAGAGCAGGTGGAAAGGCAGTAAGGCTAGAAGTTTAGGGTCAGGGTTAAAATTATTTTACTATGTTGTAGATGGGAAGAGAATTGGAGTAGGGGTTATTTTAAAGGAAGTGTTAGCTAAGAATGTCTTGGAGGTGAAAAGAGTGTCAGACTGAGTGATGAGGTGAGACAAGCTCTCGGTGGACAGGAGGAGCTTCCTAAAGACTGGACCACTACAGCCGAGGTGATCCGAGAGACAGGCAGGAGAGTACATAGTGTATCTTCTGGTAGGAAATGGCAGAAGGATACTTAGTGGTAGAACCCCTAAGTACAGGAAATCATACAGGTTCGCTAAGAAGAAGTGGGACACAGAAAAGAATGCATGGATGAGCGACGTAGGGCGAAGGTACAGGTGGCAAAGGGCAAACGAGGCATATGATGCCATGTATGCTAGATTGGACACTAAAGGAGGTGAAAAAGATATATACAGGTTGGCCAGACAGAGGGATAGAGATGGGAAGGATGTGCAGCAGATTAGGTTGATTAAGGATAGAGATGGAAATGTGTTGACTGGTGCCAGTAGTGTGCTGGATACGTTGAGGAGTTGATGAATGAGGAAAATCAAAGAGAAAGAAGAGTAGAAGAGGAAAGTGTGGCGGACCAGGTAGCAGCAATGATTAGTAAGTTAGAAAGGCACTAAAGAAGATGAAAAATGCCAGTTGGTCCTTATGACATTCCTATGGAGGTATGGAAGCATTTAAGAGAGGTGGCTGTGGAGTTTTCGACCAGCTTGTTCAACAGAATTTTAGCAGGTGAGAAGATTCCTGAGGAATGGAGGAAAAGTGTGCTGGTGCCCATTTTTAAGGACAAGGGTGATGTGCAGAGCTGTGGGAACCATAGAGTAATAAAGTTGATGAGCCACCCGATGAAGTCTTGGGAAAGAGTAGTGGAGGCTAGACTTTTAGGACAGAAGTGAGTATTTGCGAGCAACATTATGGTTTCATGCCTAGAAAGAGTACTACAGATGAATTATTTGCCTTGCGGTTGTTGGTGGAGAAGTACAGAGAAGGTCAAAAAGTGCTGCATTGTGTCTTTGTAGATCTAGAGAACGTCAATGACAGGTCCAAGGGTATGGAGGAAGACTGGTAAAGAACAGAAGCCAAGCTGCTCGAGCTCCAGTGTGAAATATCCACAGTCAGTCATGATTTGGGGTGCAATGTCAAGTCCAGTTGTGGTTAAACTCTGCTTTCTTAAATCCATTGTCACAGCAGCAGTCTACCAGAATGTTTGAGAGGACTTCATGATTCCTTCTGCTAAGGATCTGTATGGAGATGCAGATTTCATCTTCCTTGCTTTGATGCCCTGACACACACACACACACACACACACACACACACACACACACACACACACACACACACACACATTATAATTTTGTTTTACATATTTACAACATTTACATGCTCGGGAGCGGAGAGGTAGGCGGAGATCTTCGTTAGTCACATAGATAAGCTTGAGAACTTCGAATGAGCTGATTTCAGGCCTCTCGGCAGAAAAACGTCTGGAACTAAAAAATGCGTGAATGATTTTAATTCATATTTCACATTTTTACTGAGGCACCATAGAGACAATATTACATCCCAAATACTAGAAAAAGTTGTTTTTTTTAAAATAAGGCATGTTTAAGATGAACTATTTCATGTCCACATTTAAAATTTAAATGATCTCTTCTATGAATGTCCTAGCCTATTTGTCCAATTTAAAAAGCAAATGTGGCCCCTCGAGCACAAAAGTTCGTTGCTTGAAAAATGTCCCTTGGCGTGAATGTAACTGTGAATGCTTGTTATTTAACATGTACCCCGTGATTAGCAGGCGACCAGTCCAGGGTGTATACCCCCTCTCGCCCAAAGTCAGCTGGGATAGGATCCAGCACTCTCTCAACCCTAATTAGGACAAGCGCCGTAGTAATTTCATGGATATAAATTAGTAAAATTGCATTTAATGCTGATGAGTGCATCTTTTTTTTCTTAGGCCGCCATGTGCTACATCCACATCTCTGCCCTGATTGCCGAGTCGCTTAAGAGAAGAGGTGAGTGCGCACATGCTCCTGCAAAAGCTGTCTTGTAGCATGGTTTTCCTGTGTATGCTGATGCCCACCGTATGTTTAAAATTATTGGGACACCAAACAGGAAGTGGAGTTGAAAAGGTACCACTCTTCTGGGAAGACATTTTGTGGGAAATTTGGTGAGGTTTGATGAGGTTGAGGTCAGGGCTCTCAAGCGCTTCCACACCAAACTCATCCAGTCGTGCCTAAATGTCTTACAATGTCAAAAAAATACTCTTAAAGGACAACTAAGGGGTCCAGCCCTAAGATAAAGTATGTCTCAATAGTTTTGTTCATATGACATTTCTGTAGTCTGTATCTTTTCAGACACAGTCACTTCTAACCGAGAAGTCATTATTAGCCAACCATTTTCTTTTTCTTTACTAACACCGACACTGCAAGGTCGTGCAATCGTATCATCATTGTGGAAAGGGCGGTGGTCACTTGTCCTGTATGCTTGCATTGAGCACATTTGAATGCCTTTGAAAGAGAACGAATGCCATGGAGAATAAAAATGGATTCCCTTGTTGGCAAAGCTCTGTGATTCCTGCTGCTGACTTCCTCTAGAATGAATAGACTAACATATTGCATGTCACCTCTTCCCTGTGTCCATTCTTCTTCATGTATTCTGTCTGGCCTAGTTCTGCATGCCCTGCCTGCATGTGATGAACACAAGCTGACTATCTGCTTGTGGACATTAAAAAAAACAAACAAAAAAAAAAAAAAAAAACAAGTGTAAACCTGCATCCTCCACCTACCCCCCCCCCCTCCTCCTCCTACCAAACAGGCTACTGGAGAGCAGACAAGACCCGGATATCCAGCGTGTCTCCTGAAGAAAGTCCCGTCTTTAAATGTAGCTCCTTACTAACCACCTCCCGAGACCAAGACAGTGAGTGTGTACGCCTGGGGAATGTTTGGGTCAGGACTTCATGATGGTGAAGCAAGGGATGATGGGAGGAAGTGTGGTGATGTGTTTAACAAGTGGATGGCGATGCTTTCAAAGACAAGTCAGTTACAGGGGACAAGTCAGTTACAGCGGCATCACAGTAATACTGAGAGCAAATACGATGAATGCATACGATGAATTGTGGTCTCCACTCTAGAAGATGCCCTGCCTCAGTTAATCACTGGTTACTTCGTCCGCATGAACTGATAAGCGCCGCACTTCAAGTAGATCCCTACCAGATACAGAATACATTACCATGTGTTGTGTTTGATTGCACATGTCATCTGTAGAGCTGATGTTTACCCCCAGTATTCACTGGGGCGAGCATTGGCATGAATACAAAAAATTCGCAATTTGCCGCCTGCCCTCCAAAAAAAAGGTTTGTTATTGGCTATAGATGCCACAAGATGGCAGCAAAGCACTATTTATCTCTAAATTAACGCGTCTCCACTCACTTCAACATATAATGCCTTGAGATACCAGCTGTTGTTCAACTGATTATTTTCCTCTGACTTGCAAGCAAAGAATTGCGAAACAAGCGCTGTATAGTGGCTCAGCTCACTTCACAACAAGCAGCAGTTTGTAAAATAGTGAACAATTCTTCAAAAAAAGAGGCTTCAAGCTGTTTAGTGCCACTCTCAGTTAAGGTTTACTGTCAAACTAAAGATAGAACAAAGACAATTACATGTGTATTTAACCAAAGCACATGACTTTGCCTGACTCTTATCAGTTACCATGCAAAATGCCATAGACAGGCTAACAAATAGCACCTGTGTTGTGGTGTTATCACTCTTAAAGCAACAGATATTTGATCAGAAACAGTGGAGTGACACATATAGACGGATAATAGAACAATATTTACAGGCATATTTTCTTGATCCTCTTTGAAAAACAGCTAATATTACTGCAGCTTACTGAGGAGCTGTTACCGACATATGGCATGTATAGCCATATGTCTGTATTATACTGGCCCTAGGTGGCCAAGGTGCGCACAAAAAAAAAAAGTATACCGTATTTTCACGACCATAAGGCGCCCCGTATTAAAAGGCGCAGGCATGGTAAAACATATGCTAGCTTAAAACATACGGCAGCATGCATGCACGCTAAAACAATGTTTTTAAAAAGGCAGCGGGAGCAAAACTGAGTTCGGTTGTACTTTATTGACATATTTAACAATGTACTCACGTTATTTTTTTGATCAATTCTCATCCACAAATCCATCAAAGTCCTCATCTTCTGTATCCGAAATGAACAGCTGGCAAAGTTATCCATCAAACACGGCAGGTTCCCCTTGTCATTGTAGGAGTCAGTCTCGTTGCCATGGGGCTCCTCAGAAATGATGCCGGCTTTTACGAAAGCTCGAACAACAGTGCAAGCAGACACGTTAGCCTGAGCATCCATCCGTCCGTTTTCTGAGCCGCTTCTCCTCACTAGGGTAGCGGGCGTGCTGGAGCCTATCCCAGCTGTCATCGGGCAGGAGGCGGGGTACACCCTGAACTGGTTGCCACCCAATCGCAGGGCACATACAAACAAACAACCATTCGCACTCACAGTCACACCTACGGGCAATTTAGAGTCTCCAATTCATGCATGTTTTTGGGATATGGGAAGAAACCGGAGTGCCCGGAGAAAACCCACGCAGGCACGGGGAGAACATGCAAACTCCACACAGGTGGGGCCGGGGTTTGAACCCGGGTCCTCAGAACTGTGAGGCTGACGCTCTAACCAGTCGGCCACCGTGCCGCCGCCTGAGCATCCACAATCCAATAACAAGTTGTGGCGTAACTCGCCCGGCGCTGCCTTCTAGTCTTAGTAAAGATGTGTTCGCCATCTGTCATCCATCGCGCCCACGTCGCTCGCAACTTCACTTTGAACGCCCTGTTTACACCAATGTCCAGCGGTTGGTGGTGAATAAATTGTAATATTTACGAGAATTAAGAGAACATTTAATTTTTACAAATAAAGGCTTCCCACTTACTGTAATAATACCTTGCTTGGTAATCTCTGCAGTTGAGAAATTCAACAACCCTTACCACACTACAGAGTAATTGGGTTCTAATACAATAATCCGACGTCTCCCATGTGTGACTGGGCAATGTTTCAATGAACTGCAAATCCACCCTGAGGTCCTTTTCATTATTTCCACAACCCCAGCATCGTTTTCTCTGGGCTGGGCGGCATTCATGTGCATCAGCCCTAACGTCAAGGAGGAGGGAGCCATGAAGGAAGACACGGGTACACAAGACACTCCCTATACTGAGGTATGGTATGAGTGTTAATTTGAGCCTGCTCCTATCTACGAACGTTGGTTTGCTCTTATTGTAAACCTACGTTGTGTGTAGGACACCTTGGTGGAGCAGCTGGAGCTGTGCGTGGACTACCTGTGGAAGTCGGAGAGACACGAGCTCATCGCCGACATCAACAAACCTGTCATTGTTGTTTTTGAGAAGAGGAGAGACTTCAAGGTATGATAATGATCTTAGTGATTTAGTGGTACGCGGGTTCCCTCTAGTGGCACGTGAAGAATCATTACATTAAATGTTGTCATTGTTTTTAAAATCCAGTACAGTTCACAGTTGGGTACAATTCAGTTGTATTTAACTTTTAAATACATTTACATTTAATCTTTTTGAGTAGTACTTGATTTAAAACTTTGAGAACTACTGATGAAATGATAGCTTTAATATGTTTTTCTGTCCGCAGAGATTGTCAGAGCTGTACTACGACATCCATCGCTCTTACCTGAAGGTGACAGAGGTGGTGAACTCGGAGAAGCGGCTTTTCGGACGCTACTACCGCGTAGCTTTCTATGGACAGGTGAGGAATTATTACTTTGAGTGCCATCAATTGGAAGTGTTATTTTCTTGTTAAATTCGGCCTATGAAGTGCGTTAATATATAAGCCGCAACCTCTAAATAAAAAATGGGAACACTGTCCTTATATATTAAATTTACAAAATACAATAAACTGGCCCAAAAAGTGAAAAAAGCCACAAAACGAAAATACTGCTCGTGCCACAACAAAATATGCACAACAAAAATAAGGTCCAAAATCTGAGGATATTATTTATTATTTATTATTATTTAAAGTCATCCTGTTTGTTTGGCTTTTCTTGATTTTGAGTATCTGCTGATACGGAAGTCCGATCTGATAGCTTGGCAGTGCATTAAGAAGAAATAAATCAGACGCACAGAGTGCTACCTCTGTTACTGTCACTCTTAAAATAAAGCATTTCATTGTGCAATATAAAATGAAGCTATTCTTGTTCCATTTGGCAAGATCTTTGTACATCAGGATAAGTGTCACTTTGTGACATTACAAAAAAAAAATAAAAAATTATAAATCTGATCTTTTTCAGCTGAACCCAATGCGCTGATTGTGATTGGCCCCGAATTGTTACGCTTTACTTTATACGTTTACATAAGTAAAGGAGTTGAATCAGTACTTATACTTTTACCACACATATCTGGTACGACTACTTAAGTACAGAGTGTGGGTATTTTTGCCAACTCTGAATTGTAGTGAGTGAAAGATGAACAATAGACCAGCATGTGACACTTGTTGGATCAGGAAAATCAATTGAGAGCTCTCTCAAGTAGCAATATAAGGCAACCAAAACAGCAAAATCACCTTTCAGTTTCCTTTGATTTGATTGAGTGATTCATCTGATGTCTCCTTCTAATCTGCTACAGCAGAAATCAAAATATTTGAAACCCTTTTTAGTACAGTGCAGTTCTACACACAGTGTCTACTGAAATTGTGGATTACTGTATTATTTTGTAGAATTTTTTCTGCCGGTTTTGCATGATCAACATTACAGGATTTGAGAGCTTTAAAATGCTCAACATTATTCTATGATAGAGAGTTAGTGTCCTTAATTTCTCTGTTTGCTCTTTTCTTCCTTTTTTATTATATTCTATAACAAGATTGCGGTAAGTGTTACAATGTGTTTGTTTGTTTGTTTGCTTGATAACAACTTTGTTCCTCTCCTCTCCGTTTGCCACTATTAACTCTTTATAAACGCACCCTTTGGAAGGTTTGTCAAACGCTTGTTGTGCTCCATTTGACTCCCTTTAATCTAAAAGTCGCTTCACCCTCCTCAAAAACGAGAGCAGACAAAAGTTTACAATCAATAAACCTTATTTACTTTTGGAATTTAACACTGTTTTCCTGACTGTAACACAATGGCAAAAACGTTGTGTACTGTACATGTTATATTGTAATATAACACAGATTGTGGTATGCGTCTGTGTGTACTGGTAGGGTTTCTTCGAGGAGGAGGAGAGCAAGGAGTTCATCTACAAGGAGCCGAAGCTGACTGGACTGTCTGAGATCTCCCAGAGATTGCTTAAACTCTACTCAGACAAATTTGGAGCTGATAATGTCAAAATGATCCAGGATTCCAATAAGGTCAATGGTCGAAATTATTTGTAATATAGAAGGTAACAGAGAGCTCCATAGGTCTGTTCTTCTCCAATAGGTCAATCCCAAAGACCTGGACCCAAAGTTTGCGTACATTCAGGTGACGTACGTATTGCCTTACTTTGACGAGAAGGAACAGCAAGACAAAAGGACGGACTTCGAGAGGCATCACAACATCAACCGCTTTGTGTTCGAGACGCCCTTCACCCTCTCTGGGAAGAAACACGGAGACGTCGAAGAGCAGTGCAAGAGGCGTACCATTTTAACCAGTGAGCATGTTCTCTATTTGCAACATACACTCATGGGTCACAACATTAGGTACACCTATTCTAACGAACTCATACAACTAACTATTTTTGTACATTTCCCCATTATTGGACTAATAAAGGTTACAAAGGTTAAACGGTGTAGCAAAGAAAAACAAAAATGCCAAACATCCTGTCTAACAGAAAATCATGATTTGCCACTTTAGGCCTATTGAGGGCAGTAATGAGCATTACAAAACTGGTCACTGCCCCAGTGCAAGCAGACTCTTCCTTGGCCCATGCAACATCTCTTTACAATAAATATGATTGATGTTTCTTCTGTAGTTTTTGTGTATTCCTGCAAAATAAATAACTAACCAACTAAGTAACTGACTAACCACCCAACTAACTAGCTAATCCAGCATGCTAACTAACTAACCAACCAACCATCTAATGAATGAGCTCAAGTAACCACCTGACTGACTAATTAATCAAGTAACTAACCAATTTATCATCCAGCTAACTAACCAAACAAAGCACATCTAACTAATCATCTTAACCGACCAATTGACTTAATAACTAAGTTCCTAATAAATTAATGGACAAACTTATCAGCCAGTTTACCAACCAAACAACTAACCAATCAAAAATGTCTACAACCAACTTACCAGCCAACAAACAAATAACCCACTATGTAATGAACAAACTAACTAACCAGCCAACTAACCATTCAACTATCTAACCAACTAACTTACTAACAAACAAACCCCTCAACCAACTTACCAGCCTCCTATCTAACCAATTAAGCAAGCAACCAACTAATCATCTTAAATGTCCCCTATTAAGACCTCCATAGACTGAGTCTCTAACATGGACTTTGTATAAAAGTGTCAATGTCATTTAAAAAAAAAACCTTGGTTTTGTCATATAAGTGTCCAGAAAAGGTGTCCAGCTGTTTGACCCAGGTTTGTATACGCTTTGTCCATATTTGGCTAAGACTGCCTGCCCCCTTTCCTCTGATTGGTTGCCTCCGTGTAGAAGACCCACTTGTGTGTTTGTTATGTTGACAGCGCTTGCTCGGAAGTGGAGATATTCGCTAGTGACGTAGATAATCTCCAGAAATTCGAATGACCTCATTTCACGCCCAGGGGTGGGTGATACGTGCACAAAAAAAAAAAAATAATAATAGATATATTTTTATTTTACGATAACGATAATTTGATGATATCCTTAAAAAATGGTGCAAATATCTACTTATGTCCGAGGACATTTATTGATAGACACAGCATTTCAGAACAACAGCTCTTGTTTATTTTTTAAAGTGCTTCATACATCAAATGCAAAACATTGCACAAGAATATTGTAGGGCAGTATTTAACAATGAATAACTTCAAGTTATGTCCAGGCTGTATTCAGGAGAATATGCCAAATCAGGTTTGCGCAATAGTATATTAGTTAAGCTTTTTTAGCAAAACAAAAACAATTAAGATGACAGCAAAATGTAAACGTAACCAAATAAAATATTTTAAACCAAATTTTTGTTTGTCACTCCAGCACACACCGGCATACAAATTTGGCTAGAACCAGTGTTGCCACAGTTACCTTGAAAAAGTAACTTAGTTACTTTACTGATTACTTGATTTCGAAAGTAACTAAGTTAGAAAAATGTTACTTTTTAGTTACTTTCAGCAGCTGTCAAGTGGCAGGAATATCACTTATCCACAGTACAAAAAAAGCATGAGCTTAAGCGCCGCACAAGTTACAGAACGATGTCATCAACATGAAAAAATAACTTAAATATGAGTGTAGTTGAAGCCACATTAAATGAGCAACTTAGAGCAGACTTGACATGCCAAATAGCCACCTAAATATAAACAAGCACACCATTCTCACTAAACTTCTTTAAAGACTTTTAACTGATAGATAGATAGACAGACAGACACAGACTGTAGCAACCCTGCCGATTGTGTGGGGCTCCATGAAAGCAACTGTGTGTGTGTGTGTGTGTGTGAGAGAGTGTGTGTGTGTGTGTGTGTGTGCGCGCGCGCGCGCATACTGTACAACGAACCTTAGTATTAAAATAGAAATGTTCTCACTGAATGTGTCAATCAAACAATTCTTGTACTGAAATTAACAAGCTTTTGAGTGTACTGTATGTCATGTAGTCACTGATGGTGTAGTGGTACACTCGCCTGACTTTGGTGCGGGAAGCGTGGGTTCAGTTCCCACTCTGTGATGGTGTGAATGTGAGTGTGAATGGTTGTCCGTGTCTATATGTGCCCTGTGACTGACTGGCGACCAGTTCAGGGTGTAGTCCGCCTTTCGCCCGAAGTTAGCTGGGATAGGCTCCAGCGTCCCGCGACCCTAACCAGGATAAGCGGTGTTGAAAATGGATGGATGTATGTCATGTGCTGAAGCATCATTTTAGATACGTGGTGTTTCTTTCTATCTCCTCAGCGAGTTCCAGCTTCCCATACCTCAAAAAGCGCATCCAGGTGATGGAGCAGCAGAGTACGGAGATGAACCCCATCGAAGTGGCCATCGACGAGATGTCCCGTAAAGTGTCTGAGCTCAACCAGCTGTGCAACATGGAGGAGGTAGACATGATCCGACTGCAGCTAAAACTGCAAGGGAGCGTCAGTGCCAAAGTGATTCTTCTTCTCCTCTTCAAAAGCACATACAGTACATGTACAGTTCATGATTTGATATTTTGGCACCGACCTCACGTGATCTTTTCTCTCCAGGTCAATGCAGGCCCGATGGCCTATGCCAGGGCCTTTTTAGAGGAGAAGAATGCCAAGAAGTATCCAGACAACCAGGTTAAACTACTAAAGGAGATCTTCAGGTAGGATTACACTATGTAGTTTAGCGTTTTAAACCATAAATTTTAGCACTATACAGTCATAGAAACCGAGGCCTTCCACAAGTAGCGATAAAACGTGAGTTATTGACGCTTCCCTAAAATAGTTAAACAACCACAAACTATGATCCCAAAACACATATAGTATAATTTTAAACTAATTTTACAACATTGCCCTTAAAAAGAAATGGTTTACCGATTTTTTGATTGTACAAATAAATACACCAGAAAAAAGTGTGCATGTACATGCACATGCACCGAAGACGATCCATAACTTCCACATACAACGCAGGCTAAACTTAGCTCCACCCCAACATACAAAGACTTTAGTCTCACACAGGCAGGGCCGGTGATTGAACCACAGTCGTCAGAACTGTGAGGCAGACGCTCTAACCAGTCGTCCACCGTGTCGCTATGGGCAAACAGTAAAATTAAATTTTGTCAGACCACAGGACATGTCTCCAAAAATTAGGGTGTTTGTGCCTGTATGAATTTGAAAAAAAATAAAAAATATATCTGGTAATATGGCTTTTGATGTTTCTTTTGGAGTAATGGCTTCTTCCTGGCTGAGGGGCCTTTCAGCTCATATCAGTATAATACTCGTTTCACTGTGGATAATTATACTCTCTTACCAGCTTAAGCCAGCATCTTCACAAGGTCTTTTGCTTTTTGTTCTTGGATTGATGTGCACATTTCAGACCAAAGCACATTCATCTCAGGGACACAGAAACCTTCTCCTTCATGACCGCTATAATGGCTGGACATTCCCACAGTGTTTATTCTTCTTTGTATAATTGTTTGAACAGTTGAATGTGGCACCTTCAGGCATCTGGAAATTGCACCCAAGGATGAACCACACTTGTGGAATTCCACAATTATCTTCCTGATGATTTATTTTGACTTTCCCATGATGTTACACAAAGGTGCATTATGTTTCCATTGTGCCTTCATATACAGCTTCAGGTGTCTCTAATTAACGCAATAAACCTATTAGAAGCTTCCAAAGATAATGCATCATCATCTGGGTTTTCCCAAATTGTTTAAAGACATAGTAATGTAACTGTACGTAAATGTCTGACTTTGAAGAAAGTAATGAAACATTGTCAAAAGAAAAATCCTTATCTCATTATTCTAGCATTTAGCAAATATAAATAATTTTTGTAATTCAAATTGAGGCGGCACGGTGGCCGACTGGTTAGAGCGTCAGCCTCACAGTTCTGAGGACCCGGGTTCTATCCCCGGTCCGCCTGTGTGGAAGTTTGCATGTTCTCCCCGTGCCTGCGTGGGTTTTCTCCAGGCACTCCGGTTTCCTCCCACATCCCAAAAACATGTATAAATTGGAGACTCTAAATTGCCCGTAGGTGTGAATGTGAGTGCGAATGGTTGTTTGTTTGTATGTGCCCTGCGATTGGCTGGCAACCAGTTCAGGGTGTACCCCGCCTCCTGCTCGATAACAGCTGGGATAGGCTCCAGCACGCCCGCGACTCTAGTGAGGAGAAGCGGCTCAGAAAATGGATGGATGGATGGAATTCAAAGTGACTGAAGACAGGAACGGTTACATCTGATTTCATGTCAGGGTGAGGAAAACACTATATACTTTGTATATAGTGTACATAAATGTCTGGTTTCAACTGTATCGTGACATAATGATAATCTCATTACAATTTACTTTTAAAATTACTCTGTGAAATCTGGGCCTGTTTAGTTGAACACAAAGCCATTCTTCTGTTGTATGAATGGCAAAATGTGGATACGCAGGTTAAAAGTACCTTTTGCCATCTCGTGGAAGAGCATTTCATTGTTTTGCCAGTCACTATACATCACTGGCATAGATAGATGATCAAAGATCTATTATTTGTAGTAAATAAATAATAATTTAATTTTTTTTCTAATTGAGTGGAATTGGTTGGGCACACTACTTGGGGATTACTGTTGTAACACACAAAATGCCTTTTCATATCTAGTGAATGGCATGCTTCACCCTGAAAGACAAGAAAAAATAAAACAATAAACTAAAACTTAAGTTTATCATAAACTTGGTCCGTTTTTACACATCTTATTAAAATTTGAGATCATTAGGGTGAGAATTTGCTATGTTATTAGGCTACGAAATAATGTTTTTTTTAACACATGTATATTAATATTGTCGGGGGGTTTTACTGCATGCAGACAGTTTGCAGAAGCGTGCGGCCAGGCGTTGGATGTGAATGAGCGTCTGATCAAGGAAGACCAGCTGGAGTACCAGGAGGAGATGAGAGCTCACTACAGGGACATGCTAAGCGAACTGTGCGCCATCATGAACGAGCAGGTGTTGTCTTGTACTTTGCAGCTATGTCGCACGCAAAATCCATTGTTCTCATCATTATTGTTATTACTGTTGTCCTTGTACTTTTTCCGACTCGCAGTTTCAAAAACGTGTTCTCGCCTCCAGCACCACCTCTCTCTCTAACAGCTTTCTTTCCACTCTGTCTAAGACTGGTATGTCATCACGCTCATCTTCACTCACTTCCCACTTCTCCAGCATCTCAAGGCATATTTCCACTATAACAGCTTCATCTCGCAACTAGGAACTTTTAAAGAACCATTCTGTGGGAAGTACTGTCTCAATTAGTCATTATCTATAACGCTTGTCCTTATTAGGGTCATGTGTGAACTGGGGCCTTTACCAGCTGACATGCGAGTGAGAGGTGGGGCACACACTGGACGGGTCACCAGCCAATCACAGAGCACGTATACTGTAGACAACCGTTCAGTCACATTCATACCAACGGACAATTTAGTGTCTTCAATTAATCTAACATAACATGTTTTGAAATGTGGACGGAAGCCCAAGTACCTGGAGCCAAGATTTGGAACCCGAACCTCAAAAACTAAGAGGCAGTCGTGCTTACCACTAATTCACCATTCCGCTTAAATTTTGTTCTGAGCTAATACTGTACAATACATCAGGGCCGACAGAAGGGGTGGCAGTAGTCTTGAACTGTTCAGGAACTTAATTGAATATAATTTCAAACTCATCTTGGACGGTGGGCGACTGGTTAACACATCTGCTTCACAGTTCTGAGGACCGGGGTTCAAATCCCGGGCCCGCCTGTGTGAAGTTTGCATGTTCTCCCTGTGCCTGGGTGGGTTTTCCCCGGGCTCTCCGGTTGATTGAATACTCTAAATTGCCCGTAGGTGTGAATGGTGGTTTGTTTCTATGTGCCGTGCGATTGGCTGGCGACCGGTTCAGGGTGTACCCCGCCTCCCACCCGAAGATAGCTGGGATAGGCTCCAGCAGCCCACGACCCCAGTGAGGATAAGCGTTAAAGAAAATGGATGGATGGATGGATGGATCTCTCAACATTACTCTTAAAATAAATGGCTTTCAGAAGGTAAAAATTGCGAACATGCACACATGGCAAAGACTCTCCATAACTTCCACTAACAACCCAGGCTAATGGCTAACTTAGCTTCTTCCCAACATCCAGTAAAAAGATATTTGTTGCTGAGTCAAGATGCATCCCTTCAACAATATGACCTTGACACCTAATTTATTTTTATTAGCCCAGGGATTGGTGCCATCTTGTGGTATCTTAGGGCATTACAGAAAGAGCACACAAATGCATGAGCAGTCGAGTTTTTCAGTGAGTAGTTGAGGATAGGTAGCACAGAAAAAAAACCTGAATAGGAGAATTTGTGAAAAGCGAATCACAAATAGGCAGTAGTTCACAGAACTTTTACTGTGTTATCAGCCACATTTGCAGACATTTTCAGAGGACCTCCAGTCTATGTGCAAATGATAGACACAAGCCTCAAGTTTCTTGGTACGTGTCGTTCCTGGAGCTAAAAGATTGTTGTTGGGCTTTTGTGTGTCTACCGTTTGCACACTCAGTCTTGTGATTTAACACAGTACAAATACTCCTGTACTTAGAATTTTCAGGTACCAGTACTTTGCAGTATTAGTTATATTTGAGTCAACTTTCAATTTTTACTCTGCTACATTTCCGAAATAAAATATATATATTCTTCCTCCGATACATTTCTCCTAGCCATCTATGTTACTCATTACTACAAAAGAAAAACAGAAGAAATTGTTTGTTGATGTAATGCCTGAACCGCAGAGCACAAAGTGGAAGACTAGTCCTGCCTGTGCCCTGGCCTGTACTGATGATATGAACCACTCACTTTCTTTACAAATACTTTTACTTCCAATACTGAAATATGTTTCAATAAATATTAGAACATTACTTTTGATTAGTGCAGCAAAGGTCAGATACTTAACGACTTGTATTAAAATAATAACTTCTACCAAAGTAGTTTTCTAAGATACTTGTATTCAAGTATCACTTTCACGTATTTTATACAAGTCTGCACACGACACCCAGCAAGTTGTTATCCAGTCAGATACGGTGCTTTCCACTTTTGCAGACCCCGCCCCAACTTTAACTTATTACCTTATGAGAGTACTAAGCCCATAGCAGGGTCTTCTTTCATCTCCCTGGAATGGACCCATCCAAACATCAGTCCGTTTTCTGTACCGCTTATCCAATCCTAGCTGGCTTCGGGTGAAATTCAAGCTATATCCTGGACTGGTTGCCAGTCAATCGCAAGTCACATATAGAGACAGACAACCTTTCACACTTAACATTCACACTGTCACTGAGTGGGAATTTAACCTGTGGTTTAAACACTTTGGTGCTCCAAAAGTTTCTGGGCATTGTTCCTGCGGTTGAAATGAGCCAAAAACAGGCCCCAGGAAGTTCCACGAACTTCAATACAGTACAATGCTGCCTTGAGATACGAGTGACCAGAGTTTTTCGAGATGCGAGCCATCAATTCTTCTGAATTTTTTGCTTTGACTTGACTGACATTTGCGATACGAGTGCTGTGTAACGGCAGTTAACTGAACTCAATTCACTTCACAACAAGTAGAAGTTTGGCAGATCTTGGGGTGGGGGGAAGGCTTCAAGCTGTTTATTGCCACTTCCGGTTGAAGTTTACTGTCAAATTAGAACAACAACAAAAAAAGAGAGAATTAAACATCTATTTAAAATAACCATATGACATTGCCTCAAGTCTGCTACTTTAATGCTAACACTTAATGGGAAACGCCTTAGCTGGACTAATGAATAGCATTGGTCCCGTGGTGTTGTAACCCTTTAAGAAGAGAAGAAGAAGCTACCAATATTTGAACACAAATGACAAACAGATAAAATAACTATATTTTATAACAATATTCTTTATCTTCTGCAATGAATGACTAACATTACTGCAGCTTACTGAGTAGTTTGGACCATGTACCTCCATATATATCCATATGTCTATTATATTGCGCCAAGGTCTGCACACCAGAAGGAACAAGACTGTAGCAAGAAATATGTCAAAAACGGTTTAATATTTCTATTTAATTGTGTCATTACTATATATTTTATGAGGTGTAATATTATAGATTGTAATGTGTTTTTTTAAAATAAGAAAACAGCAAACATTTTCTTATTAAAAATCACATTACAAACATTTTGTTGTCTGAGATATAGCAAGGCAAGCCATGCCTGTACAACAAAAACTTCTTGGAAATTTAGGTGCAAATGCACAAGTCAATCCAGCTTTCCAATTCCTATTTGTTATTCCTTGTGTCCAGATTCCTCACTCAAGGCAGCCAGGAACGGAGCGGCACAGCGCCTTCTGAACGGCTGAAAGATTTGACAGGAAGTTAATGCTCCCAGGAAGGACTCTTGTGCTTGTTTGTGAGTGCAGCAAGTGGTTTTAGAAGAAGAAGACAAGGAAAGAAGAAGTGTGTAGACTGTGCTCGTGCTAGTCTTTTGTCCTGTCATTGAATGTCGCAGTAGCTGATGCCCCGGTAAGTTCTGTTTATTTTGGTTGTAGAGAGGCAGCGCTGAAAAACCTACAAGCAAAAACATGTTACTTAAAGACACACACACACGGGCCTTCTCTCCACACCCTTGCCCTTTAGATTCAGTGACCTTACCGAGCTGGATGTGCATTCAGCTTCTCCATGCATCCTATTTTTCTAATGTGTTAAGAAAGAAATTTGACAACCCCGTCAAAAAAAATAATAATTTTACGCTAATGTGAAGAGAGAGTCTTTTTTTTCTCAAGCGTGTGAAAAGCTGAATGCAAGCAACTCTGCTCGGTGTTTGAATGTAGAGCAGCTCCATAATGCTAATTTGTATCCTCGTTAATATTACTCCAATTATCAACTGGCCCATTTTCAAGCAGAACCAATAAAAAAAAGAAAACAAAAGAATTGTTTTGTAACATTTTTAAATGCATTGTTACTATTATTATTTCCTGTTTTGAATTGTACATAAGAAATATTAATATTTAAAACATTTGAAATGTTTCCTTTTTTAAATAAAATATACATATGAATATTTGTTTAGGTGACTTGAAAAAAGATTTAAAAAACTAAAATTTTATGTATAACATTTCAATAAAATTTTGTTAATGTTAAATAGTCATCCTTGTGTGTTTACTGCATTGTTTCATACAAACCTCGATTCATTTTCTGTAACAACTTTCCTCATTTAGGAGCCTATCCCTGTTGATTTTGGGCAAGAGGCGGGGTACCCCCTGGACTGGTCGCCAGTCAATTGCAGGGCACAAAGAGACAAAGCATTCACCCTTACATTCACACCGCTGGACAATTTTGAGTGTTGAATTTATACAAATAGTTTCATGTTGAGAAGACACAGCAATGTGTGTGTAGAACACGATTTGACATGTACAGTACATAAGACAGACCACTGCTATCTCTGTACTATTGTGATATGTCTTTAAATATGCATTTGTTTGCTAACGTGTTAGACTAGTATGCCTGCTAAATCTATAACGAGGCTCCTGTGGTGGTTTGTTTTTGTTAAAAAATGTAACTACTCAATGCATTCATTTATGTAACATAGATTCATGCGTACATGCTAGATGAATGGTGTAGCTTGTTTTCTGATCCTCTCTGTTTTAAGTGCTTTGCCACCGTCTTATGGCAGACCGTACTCTTCTGAAACATGCACATTAGGTTGATTGAAGACTCTCAATTGTTCTTAGGTGTTAATGTGAGTTAGAATGCCTGTTGTCTATATACGCCCTGCGATTGACTGGCCAGGGAGTATCCTGCCTTGTGCCAAAAGTCAACAGGGATACGCTCCAGCTCGCCAGAAAATGGATGGATTTTCTTTTTGATGAAATTGTACCGCACATGAAACTTTCACTGAACGTGAAGTGACACAGTAGATTGGCTCGAATAGAGTGAAGTAGTGTGCCGCGTCCAAGTGATCAGGTGTCAGCGTTTTGCAGGTCAAGGTATCAGCAGAGTGCCTTGTTAATATTTGGTGCTAATGTGTTGACACTGCAATCCTACATTTGAATCTATGCTGTCTGTTCCGCACACTAATCTGTCCCATAACTCCAGCCACCATCGTCGTCATCGAGGTGGTGTGCGCGACCAGCAGGCCGATTGTGTTTCTCTCAGTCGTCCACAGACCGGCTAATGTGTGCCCGGACTGTGGGGGGCTCGGGTTGCTTGGAGTCAGCGCCATTCAGCACAGGTAATGTAATGTAATACAGTACAGTAGTGTGCATTTAATCCCCGTTTATCAATGGCGCCATGTTCCAGACCCACCCGCAATAGATCCATGATATAGCAAGGCCATGTAATTAACATTTTTCAAATAGTAGGACCCCTCCCGCATGCTTGAAACACATTGGGTACATTAGTGCAGATTATACCTCGAGAGATAGCAATTGCCCCGTGTGTTGCATTCAGAACCACAAAGCCTGCATTGATCATGTGGATTCAGGTCTTCACGTGCCATGCGGGACCTATGCGTAGTTTTCCAGAAACTGGACCCGGGTGCTGATGAATAAAATATCCTCGCCGAGGGCGCGTGGCGGATCTGTTCCCTGCTGATAGATCAGCTGTATAGGCGGTGACTCAAAGTAGTCACAGCCAAGATCTGCAGTGAGATTGCACACGTTGCCGAGAGAAAGACACCATGTTAAACGCCAGGCAGCAACGTGAACTCCTCTTACACGACCCGCATCGACAACCCCCGGCGCTCTTCGGGAAGCCCTGGTTCTGGCAGCGCAGTAGCGGAGTCATGGAGGGCACCCGCAGCCTGGCTCGGGTCATTATGGAGATGCAGGAGGAAATCAGGAAGCTGGAGGCCCAGAACCCAGTGTTGCCGAAGGAGGAGGGGGACCGAGAGCAGGAGCAGACACTGGAAGCGTTTTTAGAGGAAGAGCAGGAAAACCCAATCAGGAGGAATGCATCTGCGCCCATTCTAAAGAGACAGTTTCAAGAATATAAAGGTTATCTCGCCGCCACACATCTATAGCATCTGTCCATCCAGCCACCATACATCTAGCTTTCCATATACAGTGTCTATCAACTGTCTTCAAATGTCAGATTTTTGTGTTACAGAAAAATGAACAACTGAGATGTGTTTGCAAAAGTGTCCACACCCTCTCATAACTAGGGATGTGACCTTGTTGAGAATGTACCTCATTCAAGAATATGCTCACATTGACTGCTATTTCAATCTATTCATAACTCCCTTCACCTTGACTAAGGGCCCAATTCCAGCTAAGGAAATAAATATAAAGTTCAAATGTTTCATGCTAACACTCACTGCTATTTGGGACTCTTCATAATTGCCTCTACTCCCACTAAGGCTGATGAAACCCAGTCTCAGATCATGATGCTTCACTTGCAGGTGTGGTGTTGGTAGGGCGCCAAACTTACCTTTTGGAATTGGTTTCATTACAGCAAAAAACAAAGGTCTCCCAAACACGTGAGAAAATTCTGGGGTGTCTTAACATTTCCTCAAAGGGCCGCATACTGAAATATCAAAGGATGCATGGGCCACACTGACTTCCAATCTATCAAGCAAATATATATTGCTTACATTTATATTTAAGTAATGTCAAAATGTTATTTGTAGACATGTCATTGTGCTCCCCAGACAACGTCATCATGACGGTACGAAGGTACTCCATGAACTCCAGCTCGCCTGACGTGACACAGAGCGAGGGGACAGCAGACCTAGGGGGGCAACTGAGCCACTCCGGATGGGCGCTGCTGCAGGAGGAGGTCCGCGGTGGGAACGGCAACCTTGATCACTCTGTCACCCGTGACGTGGGGTCAGCGAGGAACAAGACGTCCCTGCAGGAATACGTGCACAAGACCAGGTAAAGAAAAGGGGGATGTTTTTTTTTTTTTTCCCCACTCAATGGGCACTTCATTAGGTACCCCTGTACTGTACAATGATGTAAGGAGCTGTGTTTAAAATTCTGAGGATGATAGCAAAACCAATGCCCAGTGGGATACAATGTGGTTATAGGCTTTGGCGATATAAATCCTCCCTTGGAAGCACATACCTTGGGTCAAAAGTTAACATGTCGATAATTCACTACTTTTGCAACATATAATTGTGCTCCATGCCTTTGGGAATGTTCACTTTGTTGACTCAGTGATTGCCTTCCACCAGGCTCCTTTCTTGTCATATGTCTCCAATAAATTGAAAATGCTTCTGCTAATTTTGACACTTTTGAAAACTGTGGGAATTAAAGTCACTCGTTGCTTTTTTGGAAAATAATCACTCGATGGATCTGAAATGTTGCTCAATATAGCTGCTAAATCACTAAGTTGTACTATAGCTGCTGATATAAAATCACCAATCCTGCGCTCGATCATGTTTATGAATGTTTCTTTTATTTAATGTTTGTGTGATTAACCATGATGTCTTTAAATGTTTTTTTTTTTTTTTTTTTATACTTCTGATGAAATCTGCAACGTTGTCTTGCTGCTTTAGGTGTACCTAATGAATTGTCCCATGAGTTTTGGGTCTCTTGTTCGGGCTAAAATGACTTGAATAATATTTAGGAGTAGTTAGTAGTGTAAAAAAAAACAAAAAAAAACATAACATGCAGTTTGTACATCAACATTGCACTTAAATATAGGAAAATCAAAAACAGGTTTCTAATGAATCAATCGGAATATATATATTTTTTCTAAATCTCTGAAAGGAAAGAGTTCTTAAAGATTAAATTTAAATTATTTGAAATTAAAAGTTAAATACAATTAACTGCATTTTGGCAGTGATTCTTTGGCATACCACTGGAGGGAGCCCACATCAGAATCAGAATCATCTTTATTTGCCAAGTATGTCCAAAACACACAAGGAATTTGTCTCCGGTAGTTGGAGCCGCTCTAGTACAACAGACAGTCAATTTACAGAACACTTTGGAGACATAAAGACATTGATAAAAAACAATTGTGCAAAAAGATGCAGAGTCCTCTCACACTTAGAGCAGTTCGAATGACTAATATTGCAATAGTCCGGTGCAATGACCATTGTGCAAAGGGCGCCGAGACTTCAAGGAGTGTATGCGGTTTAAAGTGACGAGTAGTGCGATCATCTGGGACAATGTTGGTCGTGCAAATGTTACAGATACTCCTCAATCAGTGTGCAAATGGAGCAGATGCTACTCTGGCATGAGTGGCCAGTATATGCAAATAGTGCAGCATGGCGAGACAACTACAGTGAGTGTACGAGTAATACATAATTGGGCCCACAGAAATGTAACAACGAACTCAAGTCAAAAAATTGCCAGCTTGTTGTCATGGAATTATAGGTTAGGTGTTTAAGAAGTTGATCGCAAGAGGGAAGAAGCTGTTGGAATGTCTACTAGTTCTAGTTTGCATTGATCGGTAGCGCCTACCTGAGGGAAGGAGCTGGAAGAGCTGGTGACCGGGGTGTGGAGGGTCCGAGAGTATTACCACGATTAGAATCAATGCTCTATTTGACAACCGTTGTCTTCGCCCATCCCAGAAAGATGGCCCCTTCTGACTTCAGCATCCTCTGATTTAATCAAACAGGAACTATATCCCCCAGTCAGAAAAATACATAACATTAGTCAGTATTGAAACATTAAATTATGAAAAATTTAGACAATCTGTTCAGCTTCAGGTGTACCTAATAAAGTGTCCCTTCAGCTTGCAGCCTCTTCACTTTTTTCTCCCCTGCAGAGCCAAGGCGAAAACGGTCACGTTCCTTCTACCAGTGGACGACATCTACAACAACAAACCAGTCCTCCCCGAGCTGGCCCCTGTAACTGACACCGAGTCGCATAGACTTTGAGGTCACCTGACCGATTGCAGAAACTCCAAATGGGGCCACGCTCATTTCTTCAAGGTCACCTTAGATTTCTTTTGGCGTCCCGATTCAATCGCAGCTGAGCAACACAAATAAACGAGCGTCCGGTTACACACTGATGATGAGACATCTGCAGTCAAGGATTTTGGTAGCACTCATCTGCAGGTGACCACCCTTTTTTTTAAATTAGAGGCACTTTAGGTCAATGACCAATTTATTATTCATTCACTCTTTTCTCTTGAAGGGAAATAAGACAGCACACGTGTGACCTATTTCTTTGTGGATACTGAGACCATTGGGGAAACGTGTACTTAATGAAGTGTCCGGTGTTTCAAAACTTAAATGTCACATTTACTAGTCACTTAATTAAACATTTTTTAAAAAAAAAATCAGACAAGAATTTATCAGGTTACTTGGTTTTCCTCATTAGGTGTTTTATAATAAACAAGAGCAACTGCATCAGATTAATGCAGTACACGTGTCTTAAATTAGAACATTGAAAAAAAGAAACTAAATTTACAGTTCAAATAAAAAGGAATAACAGATTACAAAGGGTGAAATTTTTGTTGTTGTTGTAATTTTTGATTATAGCCAACTTTTTACAGTTACATAAATATTTAGGTCAATCAGCCTGAAAAGTTCTTTCCAAAGCATTTAATGAATCTGTATGAGTTTAACCTTTTTTAAATTGAACTCTGAACTAGTTTCACCATTCTAATTTAATTACATCCACCAGCATGTACATTATGCATTAACCTGATGCAGTTTTTCATGTGTATTGAGATGTATCTGTATTTGTACATATAATACCCGTGAAAAATAGTAATAATGCCCACTCACACAGATGTCTCTTTATTCAACATACAGTAGGTTTAGATCCGATAACCCCCTCCCACACACACACACAATCTCAATCAAGTAAAATCTTTAAAAAGTGTCAGGAAAACAAACAAAACAAAGCAAAAACGAGGCAGTTCAGAACGGGTATTGCAGGTTATTGGATCCAAGTTGAGGTATGAGCTAAAGTGAATATAAAAAGTCTAAACACTCCTGTTGAAATACCAGACCTACATCTGGCGTTTGAAAAGGGGTGTGTAAACTTTTTATATCCACTGCATAATGCTGGTAGCAAACAATGAGCAAAAGTGAAAATAAATAATGTAGTTAATAAGCACTTTAAAAGGGATTTGGGTCCAAGGTCCCTTAGGTCCTTAAAGAGGTCTGCAGGGCTTTCATGTCCCTGAGCAGCGTCAGATTGCGCCTGCTTTTCTCTCCTGGTTTGACTGCGCTCGCTGTGGGTAGATTCCTGCACGCCTCCTTTTTTAATTTCTTTATCTAGAGACAGAACATGTAAAGAAAAAAAAAAACCTGTGTCATTAAGTAAAGGGCTGTGTGTGATTGCGTGCGTGCCCACCTGGATTTTGTGCTTGTAGAGCTTCCGGATCTGCTCTCCTTTGCGCTCCATTTTGAGGAGCAGAGTCTCCTGCTCGTGCTCCAGCTGCTTTCTTTCCTGCAGAGAATCACTGCGCTCCAGCTCGCGCATCAGCTCGTCTTGCCCTCTGAAACAAACCGAAAAAACGGAAATAAAAGTGGTTGCGTTCACAATGACCAATCACATTCAAACTCATGTTAAATAAGAGTCAGCACACACCTGCCATCATTTCAAGTGCCTCTGATTAACCTCAAATTAAGTTCAGATGTTCTGGTAGGCTTTTTCTTTTTTTTTGTAATGCTTTCTAGCAGAAGCCGAAAGTTTGGGTGGGCACACTTGTCTAAGTTGTTTATTTTTTTATGTTCTCTCTTGGGAAAAAAATCAAATCAAGAGTTGTACATACAATGGTGGAAAATGGTTTTAAAATAATTTCTCTCTGCCTCATTTTTTTTTATATTACAAAAACATGTCATTTGAATAGGGGAGTTTAGACTTCAAAGCCATTGTACAGTATAGAATTTTTTTCAAGCAACAAAACTAATTAAACATGACTTGTACAGGCACACAGCTATTTGTATGTTGCCAAATGTGGAATAAAATGTCAAATAAAACCACATAGCAACCATATTTATTACCGTAATTTCTCGTGTAGTCAATAGTGCACATTACACAGTTACAGGAGAAAATGAAAGATTTTCACATTTTATAAATGCCGCCATCTAGAGGTTATGAGAAAGCTGTACACTTTCATTCCAATATGCCACCGCCCCCTTATGGGTTATGAAAAAGTGTATTTTGTTAGTTTTTTCAAATAATTATTCTGACGTTAAGCACTTTATTAGAACACATAATACTCTCTTTTTATTCACAGCCTAACTTTTTAGTAAATGAGAAAACACACAGTTGTGCTCATAAGTTTATATTCCCAGGCAGAATTTGTGAAATACTATGGTTTTTTTTTTATAAATACGCCAGATGACTGAACCACCACCAACATTAATTTCTTTATGGTTATCTTTTGTTTAATGATAATTATTTTCGGAAATCCTTGACAGTTTACTCACGAGCTCTTTACCCAGATGTATTATGACTATATATTTGTTTCTTTTTAATATTTAAACATCTTTTTTAGTACAAGAAGTGGAAAAAAATAATAAAAAATCTATGTACTCACAAGCTCATCACCCTCAGCTCCTCCTGTAATGCATGCATAAGCTCCGAGAGCTCCTCGCTAGCAGAGGAGGAAGAGCTGGAGGACGTGTCCGAGTGGCGGCGGTTCGTTGCGCCCGAGCGGACGCCGTTCTTGTTTCTTGCGAGGACGCGGCTGTTGCACAGCTGAGGCTGGTGGCGCTTCAGAAGAGACAAAACCGACTGCACGTTGGCTCGGACCGAGTGGCTGCTGCCTACGGACTGGAACAATTGAAGACAATGTTAAGAACATGACGGGACGTGGAAAGGACAGAAACTCATTGGGGCTCCTAGCTACCGTTCCGGCAACAAAGGGGACATCTCCGAGGTTCAGTCTGTAGTGAGGTTCCCAGTAGGAAGACTGTGTCTATAGTTAAAAAAAAAAGCATAGTCAACAAAACCAAAAAACAAATCTCAGCCTAATAGCGTAATTGCTCAAGTAATTTTTAACTTGGTCTGATTTTTTTAAAATCACATAAACAGGCATTTGAACAGGGGTGTATAGACTTCTTATATCCACCGCACCTTTAAAATGTCCTCCCTCTTTTTGGGGCGCGTGCCGTTCCAACGCGGCGGCGAGGCCGACTGCAGCAGTATCCTGCTGGCCTCCAAACCCGACTGCAGCTGAGGAACGGATGAGAAGAGCGGTGAAGAACATGTTGAAGCTCACGTTAAAAAAATCAGCTCGAGAGTTTTCCTGCCGGTGTACCTGGTTTGCTTTATCCTGGACCAGCTTCCTCTGGTGCTCCTCTTCCTGCAGTTTCAGCTCCAGCTCGTGAATCTTCACCTGAAATGGCGTCAATCCTTAGTGTTTTTGGAATAATTTCTCGAGCGCGTGCCACAACTTTATTCATTTATTTTTAATTATTATATAAATATTTTTTATGTTCATATAGAATAGCTCTTTATTGTCTATGTTGTAGAACATAGGTTCTCATTTAGCAGTATATTCTGTAGAGATACGAGCATATCAAACTACACTACCCTGTCAATACAACAATACAAAAGCAAAAACAAGAGTCAAATAAAAAAAAATTAAAAAAAAGTTCAAAAACAATATTCTAAAGAATTCATGAAAAAAAAGGGTTTGACATTTTGCATTTTTTTTTAAAATAAATTCAACTGGTGATGTTTTCTTCCACAATATATTGTATGTATATTATATTAGAACAGTTATTCAATACACAAATGTTTTTTTGTATTTGAAAAAAATAGACTCCTTATACAGTGGTGTGTTTTTTTTTTTTTTTTTAAATATTTTCTCGTGTGGGCAATTATTTATCTATTTATTTAAAGGGCAGTTAAGGATTCAAGGAATGTAATTCATACTAACACACATTTACACATGATACCTGAGGTCCCAGATTATCTGAATAAGTCCAGAGGCTTGTGAAGTATAAAAAGAAAATAAGATATAATATGTTTATATTTAAGTACCGTATTTTCACGACCATAAGGCGCACTTAAAAGTCTTAAATTTTCTCCAAAATGGACGGGGCGCCTTACGTGCGCACCGAGTTCCAACATCTATAAATGTTGTTGTGTGATGAGCGCTTGACTCCCCCCCCAAGTGCCAGGATGTGCTTAAAAATAATTTTTCTATTCTCCATACCTCAGCTTGGGTTTGAGTGCGCGTCAGCCTGAGATATTCCTGCTCCAGTCGCAGCATTTTCTGTAGCTGGACTTGTGCAGACGCGGTACCTGCTTCTTCATGCGTAGACCTGGACGCCCCCATGGTCACCTGAACACAAATCGCCAAAATCTTGAACCAGAAATGTATGGTTGTAGAGACACACCTGGCACATTAATGATGTTGTTGTATAAAAGGAATTGAACAATCAGGTTTGAATCTCAGGGTCAGCATAAATGCAGTTGGTAACCGTTTTTTGAATGAGTCATTTATGAGGGCGAAAAATATCACAATTAAAGTGCAACCAAACTCATATCTATGGAATCAGAATTGTGCCAAAATGAATTTAAAAAATCAGAAATCAAAAATCTAAATCAGAAAACATCTTGAATTGCAAACAAAAAAATAAGACTTTCAGACATAAAATAAAAATCATCTTTAAAAGTAAATGTTACTACATCCAATGAAAATATTTTTTGCTCTCGATGTTTTTTTGCGTTTGCGCTGCCTGTTTTTTTTTTTTTTTTTTTTTTTTTTACTTGTGATTCTGCTTCCTCGCTTCCGCTGCCTGACGTTTTGCGCAAAGCTCTCAAGTGGGCGGGCTTTATGCGGAATGCGTCCTCACTGGCCAATTCGTTTTGAGTGACAGCTAGCCTTGTGACGACAGCTAGCTGGGGCGTATCAGGGTCCGAAATCCTCAAACATTTTTGCAGAGCATTTATTGCTACAGAAAATAATTTTTGTTGCTGAGATTTGTGTAGCAATTTTTCAAAGTACTAAATGTCTGTCTAGTTTTATGCATTCCTACCCTAAATCTTAAAACACTTTACTCCATATATACAGGTATATTTTGAACAAGTAATGTTATGTACAGAGAGAATCAGTTCATGTTTTGGCGTGATTACGGCCCACGGTAATCTTTTTGAGTTCTATAAAGAGTTTGTTGAACGTGCTAAATATATGAAAAAGGTTTTTACTTTTTGTAACTGGAGGTCTGGCGCAACAACGTTCCCCCCTGCCTGGATGACATTTCCCACTCCTTCTCCTCACTGTCAATTAACAGCCAGGTGAATTTCAACGGAGACAAAGGGGTGGCCGCACCAGAATGTCCCTAGACCATTTTGAAGCCTGATTTCACATACTTTGTGGTTTTTCTATCCAATGCAATCATTGTCTGACTTGTTAACAAGACTCTCTTCTGTGATCTGTCAAATTTGCAAGACATTTTTTGGTCTTTTTGGTTGCACTTTAAATAAAGAGATACAGTTATGTCATGGCTGGGGATACGTTCAAGACCCACCAGCAATAGGTGAAAATCTGTGACATAAAGAGACTTTAAAATAGTTTTATCCCTCCTATGTGCTTTAAACACATTAATACTTATTTAAAAAAAATTAAATTAAAACAAATCTACATAAAATATCCCATAATGACAAAGTAAAAATAAATAAAATTAATATTTTCAGACATTTGTATAAGTTTATAAAAAATTTAAACATTCAAACATAAGTACATAAATATTCACGCCCTTTGTATGACACTCAAACTTAAGCTCAGCACGATTTTTTTCCCCACTGATCATCCTTGAGCTGCTTCTACAACTTGAATGGAGTCCACCTGCGGTAAATTCAGTTGATTGAACATCATTTGGAATGGCACACGTGTCTACAGTATATAAGGTCTCATAGTTGGCAGTGCATATCAGAGCAGAAACCAAGCAATGAAGTCTAAGGAATTATCTGCAGACCTCCGAGACTGGATTGTATCAGGGCACAAATCTGAGGAAGGATACAAAAGAATTTCCGCAGCATTGAAGGTGTCAAAGTACTGTGGTCTCGATTATTCGGAAATGGAAGAGGTTTGGAACCACCGGGATCCTTCCCAGATCTGGCCGTCCGACCAAGCCGAGTATGCGGGGAAGAAGGGCCTTGGTCAGAGAGGTAAACAAGAACCCCAGGGTCACTAAGGCGGAGCTCCAGTGTTCCCTTGCGGAGATAGGAGAACCAACCAGAAGGTCAACCATTGCTAATGCACGCCACCAATCAGGCCTATAAGGTAGAGTGGCCAGACGGAAGCCACTTCTCACTAAAAGGCACATGGCCATCCGCTTGGAGTTTGCCAAAAGGCACCTTAAGGATTCTCAGACCGGCAGAAACAAAATTGTCCAGTCTGATGAAACCAAAATAGAACTTTTTGGCCTGAATTGCAATCATCATATCTGGAGAAGAAGAGGCACTGCTCATCACCTGTCTGACACCATCCCTACTGTGAAGCATGGTGATGGCAGCATCATGCTGTGGGGCTGTTTTTCTGCTGCAGGAACTGGGCGAATAATCCGCATAGAGGGTAAAATGAGAGCTGCCAAATATAAAAAAAATATTCAAGACAAGTTGCTCCAGAATGCTCTGGAACTCAGACTAGGGCGTCGATTCACCTTGCAACACCACAATGACCCAAAGCACACAGCCAAGATGACAAGGAGTGGCTTCAGCAAGAGCCTGTGAATGTCCTTGAGTGGGCCAGCCAGAGCCCGGACTTGAATTATATTGAACATCTCCGGAAAGACCTACAAATGGCTGTCCACCGACTCCCTGCCCATCCAACCTGACTGACCTTGATAGGATCTGCAAAGCAGAATGGGAGAAAATGCCTCAAAACAGGTGTGCCAAGCTTGTAGAGACGTACACAAGAAGACTTGAGGCTGTGATTGCTGCCAAAGGTGCTTCAACAAAATATTAAGCCAGTGGTGTGAATACTTAGGTACCTATTATATGTTTAAATGTTTACATTTTCAATACATTTCCACAACCGTCTCAAAATATGTTTTTTTGACTTTGTCATTTTGGGATATTTTAGGTAGATCGTTTAAAAAGAAAACTATACTCAAATCAGCTTGAGAATAAGTCTGTAACATAGCAAAATGTGGAAAAAGTGAAGGGGTGTGAATACTTTCTGGTGGCACTGTAATACTGTATGATCTCTGCTCTGTGGGGGGGCGGGGGGGGGGGGGGGTATTACTGGAGTTTAGTTGGTAAACCTCTGCCTCTTCTTCTTATTGGTAATGAATTACAATGAATTCATTATGAATTAGCTCTTTCAGTAGATCTCAGTGCTGCCTGGCATTTTATGGCACAACATGATACAAATGTAAATTTGGACCTGCCTGTATATATACACTGTAAAACCAATAAAAGAAACGAAGACTTCAAAATCTGTGATATTGCAGGGGTGCAAAAGGTGCGTTTACGGTGCCCTTTTGAGCCCATGCCACGATGTCAAGTACTGCTACTAACCTGCCGTTTGAGCACGCTCTTCTCTCCCTTAGCGTTGTGCAACATCTTCCTCATGTGATCGAGCTGACGCTCCAGGCTTAGGCAACGAGACTCTGCAGCCGCAAGTTGGGTGACTAACGCTGCAGGACAGTAGAACAGTACACCATGACATTGGGAAAGATTTTCATTTTTCACCTTCTTGGAACTTTCCCAACTTAAAGTCAAGCGTTAGTTAGTTAGTTAGCCACTGTAACTTTAAACACAGTTTGAACATTAACATTGTGTGTGTATATATATATATATATATATATATATACACACATATATATATATACACACACACAATATATACAACTGAAATTTACTTAAACGTACTGTGTTTGAAAAGTAAAAAATGTACTGTACTGGATTAAAAAAAAGTTTAAACTACAAGCTTCTTTCTGACATGATTGATTGTATTGCATTTTTAAATGTTTTAAATTGGATAGAGCATTGCACCGGAGACGACGTGAGTCCCGGGAGGCAAATGTCATGGAAACAATGAGTCCCAGCCCTGGAACAATGAGTCCCTGCAATTTATCATCACAGAATACAGATAGCGTAATCCTCCGCTACATCACGGTTCTGTCTTGGCGGTGCCGCTATAGCGCTGATTTTTATTGCAGTTACTATCTTTGATACTGTTTGTACAATATTTCTGTTACCCATAGCTCAAGTGTAATAATTGAATTTCAGTAATGATCAATAAAAGCAATACAGTGGTACTTTGACTTACGAGTGCCCCAATTTGAAAAGGATTAGCAAATGGTTGGGTTTTGTTTTTAATCCAACTTCATTGGAATTGGGGTTTGTATTTTATTTTCATTTTTTTTTTTTAACACTCTCACCTTGGTTGCAGTTGGACTGATTATCCATCACTCTCCATGCGCCCGTCTGACTAGTTGACGTCATCTTCGTCATTCTAGCGGTATGTGGACGCGGCGTGTCTCTACTAACGGGGTGGCCGCCGGTCTCTCTGAGGTTGTTCTCCAGCTCCAACCGCCTGATCTTCTCCTGGATATGCCTCAACGCCAACTGAATGGCTGCACAGGCGCAAGTGGCAGGTGGGGGAGCAGACGTCAATTTAAGCAGTGTGGCATCATGTTGCAGTAACCATGGAGCACTGAAACACACTCCAGTGCATCAGTGGAAATATTTTGATGCAGAAATTCTGTGCCACACCCAATCAATCAATCAATCAATCAATAAAAAGTCAAATAACCTGCTCTGTTAGTCTCTGGATACACATTGCTGGGTAATGGAGATCTATAGGAGTCATGAGGGTCACTAGGTGGGTTGATGCACGGCCGGTGTGCAGAGTATTCCTTACAGAAGGGCAATGACGGGCAGTCACCCGCAGCTTCTGTAGGAAATGGGTGCAACACCTGCAATCATAATAACATCAAATTGGCATTAACACCAATATCCAGAATTTAATTACACAACACAGTGAATCCTCACAATCAAAACACTGCAATCTGTTTGACTAGAAATAACAGTTTAAATCTCTGCTGTACAAACGATAAATTTAGCTCATTTTAAGAGTTTCAAAGACTACATTTAACCAAGCTACCTCTCGCGTGGACTCTACAGCAACAGCAGATGTTTTTGACGCAGGCTCCATTGACATACACACGTTCCAAGAACAAAGAAAAGTCACGTCATTAAATAAGTAAGTTAGTAATTGGTGGTATTGAAAAAAAAATCACTAACAGCTGTTCCCCGATGCTAACGCATCTTGTGGAGAAAGAAAGAAAACAAAAAGCAGGGCGTACCAACCATTGAGTTAAAAAAAGGTGTCAGCGATATGTTCATAAGCGTTGCCCGTCAGACGCGGTGCTGAGTGCAGTTAGTGGCGCATTTTCCTGGGAGCTGTAGCGGTTTGCCTTTGTAAACGAAACAAACGCACTTTCTAGTTTTGCAGAAGTGTAGTTTCTCCCAACGGATATTCTCTATGTAACACGGACAATTCTTGAGAATAGAACTACAATACCCACGAGCAAGTAGCACGAAGTGAAGGAGAGAGAGTTTGCGAGACTTGCCGGGAGCTTTACAGCCATGTTAGGTTTTTTTTTTTTAAAGAATGGTACGTGATTTTTATTACATTGTGAATGTTGTAGCATAAGAGCAATTGTAGCAGACCTATCGAACGTTGAGCACATTAATAATAAGAACTAAGATTATTTTAGTTCTAAATCTGAACATAAAGCTAGTTCTAGCAATTTAAAGCGTGAGTACTGAGTATTAAAAATGAAAGCTAGTCCTGTGAGTAGTATAAACGACAGAAAGCTAATGTACTGTTCCATTTGCTAGCACTGTAGTTATGAAGTCAAGCCATTCTTTAGCTACACTTACTAAAGTTATTTGTGTTATGTGGGGCGGCAAGAATTTCCATGAGAAGTCATAAGATAGAGAACTAGAATCTACAGTATACTTTATTTATACACAAGGGAAGGGAAATTCACCGTGAGACTCCGAAATGAAATTAACACAAGGTTTACTAATAATTATGTTAAAAACAAGAGAAATGCTGCTTTTCGTTTTCAAAAAGAATAAAAATAAAATAGAAGTCATAGTTCCAGTATGGTCTGTCACTGAAGGTGCTCCTCTGCCTGGAGATGGTGCTGTGCAGTAGAAGCTCTGGCTTGTCCATAATGGACAGAAGTTTGTTCCTTTCTTTCACAGACAACAAGTATAATACAATTCAAATACATAAATAGAAGTCATAATACATAAGCACCACAGTAGTGTTGCTGTGATGTTTATCTGACATCGCCATGATCTGATATCTCATTTTAGCAACAGATGCGTTGGATGTGACTAATATTCTTTGTGGCAACTCTGAAATTTAAAGCGTAATCTCCATTTATGGTCAAATGTTCTGTTTTTATTGTACTCTATGCAGCAAGGTCTTCAGTCTATGCAGCAAGTTCTTCAGTCTAGTGTGAACAGCTCATTTTGCCATCGTCATGTCTTCAGACAACACCTTGTAAGTCTTATGAAAGCATTATCTTCTTATTTATTATTTCACTTGAACTTGTGTTTCTCCTTCTAGGGATGATGATGACACCTTTAAGATCCTGATTGCTACTGATATTCACCTCGGATACCTGGAGAAAGATGCCATCCGTGGCAGTGACTCCTACAACACATTTGATGAGATCCTGAAATGTGCCAAGACAAATCAGGTAACTGGATGTATTATTATTTTCTAGTTCCGTAACTATTAAATATTTTTGTAAACGACTATCACACTGAACATTCTTTCAAATAATTGTATATTCACATAAACTACATTTTTGCTTAGTTAAAGAGGAATTATGAATAGAGAAAAGACATTTCACTTTTTTTTTTTTTTTGATGGCAAACATTTTCAGTGAGGTAATTTCAAACAAAAATAACCAAAGAAAACAAATTATAAATTAAAAAAAATCATTTTAAATTTACCATTTCTTGTTTCAAAACATAAGGTATTAATTTAAAAAAATATATAAACAGCATTAATGTTATCAAAAACTTCACTTCAGCAGCTACAAGTTTAAGAATTTACAGTTCACACATAACCGGGATGCTTTGTGTCATAAAGCAGACAAAACATTTGAACGGGGAGGTTCATGGCTGTGCATTTATGAATTTAGACCAGCTGACTAGGAATAAGACATATTCTTTAGGAGATTTTAGTTTTTGCAGTGAGAATGACGACACCTTTTTTAGAGCAGATTAGGCAATAGTGGTTCTTGATATAAAATCCACCAACCAAGAGTGAAACACACTCCCTGGTTCCACAACACAGTATTGTCTGCTAGAAGTGACCAACTAGAAACTGCTCAATTACTCATGTTAACTATCATGTTATGTCATTTTGTGTCATTTTATGTCATATTATGTTATGTTATGTTATGTTATCATGTTAACTAATTACTATCATGTTTTCAATCTACTCTGCTTCACAGCACTGTCCTTTAACACATTAATAACGCTAAATGAAGAAGTCATGGGCGTACTAATCACCATTGTAACAAAGCAGCCACAAATTTGACAGTAGTCATAATTAACAGAACCCCAGCTCTCCGCAGGGCTAACGTTAGGTTAGTAAAATTCATTAACATTAATCTCACTCATGAATATGCAACTCACTTGTGTATCCCCTCACTTATACTCCCGTCCTGTAGATTTTTATAATTTACATAGTTAATTCCACCACACTTCAGTTGTACATCCGGGTTCACGACGCTTGTCCTGTTCTATCTTGTCCTGTCTTTCCCTCACAGGGTGTAGCACTACAGCCCCATGCAACACTCATATTTAATGTTTCATTGTTGTAGATAATGTAATGACTTACTTCTCGCATTCCTGTTTACAATTAGTGCTTTGTCTTTTGTCTTTGTTTCTGTCTCCCCTCAAGAAACTTTGTTCTGTTTGACTGATCGACCCTGATTCTCAATAAACTTCAATTAAAATAGTAAGAAACCACAGTGGAAGCTTAAAAACTCCACTGTGGCACGGTAAAACTGTTCCGGCATAGAAGGGATACAGATCTTCCATTCTGCTTGACCTAATAGTCGAACAGGACAAAAAAACTAACAAAAACAAAAAAACATTAATCTCACTGATTTGCGGTATGTTAATTTGACCTTTTCTTGGGTCCTCCGCTCAATCTGTGCGTCTTCGGTGGAGAGCAAGAATCATTTTACACGTCACCGGTGTTCGCTTTAATGTTCAGTCTAAATGCTCCCACAGTTTTTCTCCTCCTGCTCCTTTTTTTTGTGCATTTTCTTCTCTTCCATTGTTGCCATTTTTCCTCGCCCTTTCCATGTTCCACTTCCTTCAATCAAATAGGTCTGTCTTCCACCTCCTTCCCTCGCGTAGGTGACGTAAGCGTGTTGTGCCACATTAAAAGGACCTTGTGCATCCCTTGGGCTTTACAATAAAATAAACGGTTCCCCGAGGCAGAGAAAAGTTTTTGAGCATTTTTCATAATTGAGGTACTCAAATTACTTTAGAACTCTTTCTCCCCTAAAATGTTCTAAACTGATTTTCCCATAGAAAACAATGGAAATGGAAATAATAAAATCCAAGACTAAATCTAACTGAAATTAAATACAATACATACAATTACTCACTTTTGATGATGACACAGGCCTAGCATTTAAGTGGATAAGGAGTTTTTTTTGCAAGGTGAAACAACATTGCATCACACTTTTCAACACTTTTTAGTAGGGATTGCACCGATACCTGATAACAGTATTGGTATCTTTGCCAATACTCTGTCTGTCTGTACTCGTACTTGAAAAAATGCTCCAGTACTAAGACACCAAGACCACTTTACCAGCCTTTATTAGCTACACGATAGGGACACATTTTTCGAAAAAGAATGTATTTGGCTGTTCTATCCTTGTTTACCGACAGGTGGATTTCATCCTGCTGGGAGGTGATCTGTTCCACGAAAACAAGCCCACGCGCCGATGCCTCCACACCTGCATCACCATGCTGAGAAAGTACTGCATGGGAGAGTCGCCCATACACTTCAACATACTCAGTGACCAGACGGTTAACTTTAACACCACACAGTAAGTCCCTCTGTGTGTTAGCTTCTACATCCTTTTCACTGCATGCCATGTGATGGTTTCCTCTTTGTGTATTCAGGTTCCCCTGGGTTAATTATCAGGATGAAAATCTCAACATCTCCATACCCGTGTTTAGCATTCATGGAAACCACGATGACCCGACAGGGGTGAGTCCCTTACAGTACAGTTTGTAATTGCCAATAGATGCCACAAGATGGCGGCAGAGCACCAATAGACAAAGCTATGGCCCAACTAAATTAAGCTATTCCACTCATTTGAACATGTAGTAGTGCTTTCAGAAAGAAGTTTAATTAATTCTTTGACCACACATGTAACTCAAAACACTTGTACCTCAAATCATCCCTCCTCTTTGAAATTAAGGAAAATGCCATTAATCTGTTCTAGCTTCCTCAAAAACACCTTTTTGTAATCTATTTTTTTAAATGGAAAAATAGCACTCCATCATATTTAACTTTACAAAAACATACAGTAATGACATTATTAAATAGAATGTAAAGTATTGAAGTATTGAACCGTTTTTGTCAAAGTTTTTTTTTTCCCAATTCAACGGACATTGTGCTCCTTCTGGTGTGCGCACCTTGGCTACCTGGGGCCAGGAGAATACAGACATACATGTATACATGAAGACGAGTCAGTCCTCAGTAGCCGCACTAATATTAGTTATTCGTCACAGAGGATAACAAATATATGCCTGTGAGTATTATTATATTATCTGTCTGCATGTGTTGCTCCACTGTTTGTGTTCAAATATCCATTGCTTAAAGGGCTATAACACTGTCACATAGATGCTATTCGTTATCATGTCTATGGCTTTTCCCATTATGTGTTAGTATTAAGCTAGCAGACTTTAAGGGTAAGCTAGTGATTGTTTTAGATACACAAGGTGTCATTCTTTATTTTATGTTTAATTTGAAATTTCAATTGGGAGTGTCAATAAACACTTTGGAGCCTCTTTTTTGAAGAATTATCTGTTTATCTCTTAAACTGGTGCTTGTGAAGTGAGTTGAGTTCACTGTCACCATACTGTGCTTGTATCAAGTTTTTGCTAGCAAGTCAAAGCAAAAAAACAGCTGAAGGACGTCTCGTATCTTGAAGAGCTTGTAAGTCATGTCAATCGTATCTCAAGGCAACACTGTAATTCCTTGGCCACAAGATGATGCCAAAACAATACTTTTATATTAGACATGGCTTTGGCTCAGAAAGTTGCTGAGTTTTTCAACAAATAACAGAGGAAAAATTGCCCCCTAAAAAAAATCAGTGAATAGGTAAATTTGCATATGCCAAACGAATATGTGGGGGTTCACTGTACTCACAAGATTAGCATGTATATGTCGGCTAATGCGATGTTCTTCTCTTGAAGGCTGAGGGTTTGTGTGCGTTGGACCTGCTCAGTGCGTCGGGTCTCTTGAACCACTTTGGTCACTCTCAATCTGTGGAGAAGATTGAAATCAGCCCCATCCTCTTGCAGAAAGGCAACAGCAAGTTGGCCTTATATGGCCTTGGTATGTGCATGTGTTCCATTTCAAACACTAACCCTAACCGAAACCACGTCTTAACAGGTTGTATTCATGTACTGTATGTGTGGGGGGGGGGGGTGTTTGTATAGGTTCCATCCCAGATGAGCGTCTGTACAGGATGTTTGTCAACAATCATGTGATGATGTTACGTCCCAAAGAAGACCAAGACGAATGGTTTAACCTGTTTGCCATTCACCAGAACAGGTGTGGAACCGCTTCATTCGTTACACTTGCACAATTTAGTGAACCTAGACAAGAGACTGCAGCATTATGCACAGTTTTAACTTTAACACTGTGCTTACATTTAGGAAAATGAAAAAAAATTTCTTCGATATTGATTAATTTAAACACATTAAGTAAAAATTATACCTGAATAAATGTTTGAAAATAAGCCGTTCTAAAAATGTAAATGCAACTCTCATAAAAGCTTAATAAAACTGAACTGTACTGAACAATTATACTGTACTGGATGAAAAAGAAAAAGGGGTTAGGTTAAAAAGGCTGTAACATTATGCAGTTTGAACATTTAATTCAGTGATTCTTTCTTGTACCACCTGAGGAAAACCTCATACCATACTTTGAGAATCAGTGATGTTGGGCAAGGGGGCATATTTGTCAACTTAAATGTGACTCAAAATGGATGTCACACACCTCACTATATAAGGCAGTAAAACCATATGATTTCTCCTAGCCAATCAGCAAGTAAAGGTAACGATGATAATTATGAAATACTGTACTGTATAATCAAACAAAAGTACAGTATATTACATTGGTATTGTATATATGTATGTATGTATGTATATTTTTATACATTCAATCAGGGTGTCCTTGGATTTAAAAAAATTAACGACTTCATTATGTGCTTTAATTGTCCTTAAAAATGACAATTAATACTTAATTCACTGTTCAAAGTTCTTACAAATTCCACAGACACAATAGACAACGTTGACATATAAAATGTTATAAAGAATGTGACAAAATGCGTAATTAATCTGAAATACCTACATTATTTTATATATCAAAAATATGCATTCAAATATTGTAGTAAAATTATTTAGTGGTCATACTTAGTCGATGTGAGGTCTTAAACGTGATCCACGTGGCCTTAAAAAGTCTTATGATTGGCTTCTTATATTCTGTAATGTAAATTATTAAACATTTTGAAAAACAAAATTTACTTATCATATCTACTGTACATGATGAGAGGATCAAATACTGCTGTATAATTCAGTGCAGTTCCATACCATTGCACATTACAACCACAATAATATAATAATGTTGAATACCTTAAAACCAAGCATTATTTTCTTTCTAAAAGCAGCAGTTTTGATACACCTCTTGAATTGTCACTTAATAATTTCTACAGATGTACTTAATTGTACCTCATAAATTCCCTTCCTAATTCAGGGTATTTTATTTTTTAGTAGACCATCATGATGCCATCTCCTATGCCACATTAATAATGCAATTTTTTTCAAGATTCTCTCGCCCTAGTTCCAACAGTGGATCATGCTCTCTGTGTTGTGTATTTGTGTCCAGGAGTAAGCACGGCCCCACAAACTACATTCCCGAGCAGTTCCTGGATGAATTTCTGGATTTAGTGGTGTGGGGTCACGAGCACGAGTGTCTGATGGCGCCGACCAGAAATGAGCAGCAGCTCTTCTATGTGACGCAGCCTGGCAGCTCAGTAGCCACCTCGCTGTCTCCTGGAGAGGCGACCAAGAAGTAACAAACATACACACACATGCCATCATTGGAGGTTGTGTTTGAAGGTCATAAGAGTCAAAGCGCTCTCTTTATGTGGAGGCATATAGGGTTGCTGAGGGTGAAAGGGCGTAAAATGAACCTTCAGAAGATCCCCCTAAAGACTGTGCGTCAGTTCTTCATCCAGGACGTGGTGCTCTCTGACTACCAGGATGCGTTCACAGTGGATACACCCAATGTGATAAAGAAGGTGGAGAACCTTTGCCATGCTAAGGTACTCGGTGTCCAATCCAGTCATTCCCAATAATGGTGCTATGGCACATTGGTGCGTCGTGAGAGATCATCAGTTGTGCCGAAATCATACAATTTAATTGGTGTAAAAGTTAATAATTTACTATAAATAATGTGTTAGTGTCCATCTAGCTGTGCCAGCGACATATAGTGACAGGCAGAAAAATTAAATGCTCTCCACTAGATCGCTGAAGGTGCAATTAACCTGTGTCCACATATTGCCATTCATACAACAGAATAATAAATAGCTTTGTGTTCAATTCAACAGGCTGTATGTAAATCTGAGTAAATTGACAGAACTGCAGTTATTTCAGTATACAGTGGTGCCTTGAGATCCCAGTTTAATTTGTTCCATTTGTTGTTGCTCAAAACTCAAAAACATGTATCTCAAATAATTTTCCCCCATTAATTCTGTCCTACACCCCCCCCCCCAAAAAAAAAGGTTTGTAATGTATTTTTTAATAGGGATAATATTATTCCATAGTATTGTCCTTTTACCACATTTTTTAAAATTATTTTATTTATTATTATTTTTTTGCTTCAGCTCACGGTGACCGACTGGTTAGAGCGTCTGCCTCACAGTTCTGAGGACCGGGGTTCAATCCCCGGCCCCGCCTGTGTGGAGTTTGCATGTTCTCCCCGTGATTGTGTGGGTTTTCTCCGGGCACTCCGGTTTCCTCCCTCCCACATCCCTGTGAAGTCCTTTGAGACTCTTGTGATTAAGGGCTATACAAATATACTTCACTTCACTTGAAAAACTGGTAAGTCAGGGCACTTGTATCTCAGGGCACCTGTGTGTATACAGGACTTTTTACAACATTTATGTTTGGTGGTGTGTTATCAGATTTTTCTAATATAAATATGTGCTTCGGCTTAATGAAGGTTGGGAAACACTAATCCACCAATACTAGTTTTAAGTCTTACAGCTCATTGTCACATTTCTTGGCTCTGATGCTTTGCAGGTTAATGAGATGCTAGAAGAAGCCGAGAGGGAACGACTGGGATGTCCGCTTACCCCAGAGAAACCGCTCATTCGTCTCAGGGTTAGCTTGAAACACCTCAAAAAGCTTGCATCCAGTCACATTGCTGCCAGCTCTCACATTTGATCCTCTCCTTAGGTGGACTACACCGGCGGATTTGAGACCTTCAGCACATCCCGCTTCAGTCAGAAATACGTGGACCGCGTGGCTAACCCAAAAGACCTCATTCACTTTCTCCGATGCAGGGAGAAGAAGGAGCAAATCAAAGGTTCAACCAAATACTGTACACGGCGGTGGGACCCACCATTACACGTTATGTTTCCATTATCAACTATCCATCCATCCATCCGTTTTCTCTTCTCTTTTCTCGACATCTTAAACACAGCACACATGGCATCTGTGACGCTGATGATGGAGTTTGAAAGAAAATATACAGTGAATATTATTGTGAAAAATAAAAATGCATTTGAAAAAGTAACTTCACTAATAAGTGCTTGATATGCTAATGTGGAGTAAATAAATGCCACTTTTTGAAGAAATAATATGATTAACCAAGTAAATTAAAGGGGTAAAATGTTAAATATTGGTATGGATTCAGGATTTAAAAAAAAAAAAAATTATAACAAAAAGGCTTATTTCCTACTGTAGTTTGGCACCACTAATCTGCATTACTGACACCTACGAGCTTGGCATGGAATGTAATTGACTGCTTGATAATTTTCAGTAACATGTTCATGTTGGCAAAGCTTTTCTGTGTTAATTTTTATGGTGACATGCTCGATCTGAATGCTCTCATTTTTTATGTATATTCTTTTTAGATGAACTCAGTGTGGACTACAGCAGAGTACTAAAAACAACTGCAGTTGAGGGGCTGAGAGTAGAAGACCTGGTGAAACAGTACTTTGAAGCGACCGAACAGGTGCAACATGCACACAAACACACACACACGCACACACAGACTCCTACATCTTGTCTCTTGTCTGAACATTGTGTCGTCCATGTTCCCACAGAAGGTACAGCTGTCCCTCCTGACAGAGCACGGCATGGGAAAAGCCATTCAGGAGTTTGTAGACAAAGACGAGAAGGATGCCATTGATGAGCTGATCACCTATCAGCTTGAGAAGACGCAGCGCCACCTCCAGCGTCGGAGTGTAATCACAGAGCAAGAGATCGACGCCGAGGTCAGCGGCAGGCGGTCGAACGGGAAATATGTTCAGCAGCAGGGAGCTCACCAAAGACTTTTATCGTGTGTTTCAGATCAAGCAGATGAGAGAGTCCAAAAAGAACACAACGGAAGAAGAAAATGAAATTAAAGAGGTTTGTGAGCTGAACAGAGACATGCCTGAGACGGTTAATTCATCACACGCCTTCAACCTGTTTTAGGCAATCAACAGAGCCAAGGCTCACCGCTTGGAGCGTGGAGAGACCTCACTGGACGTCAACATGTCAGACCCGTCTAGCGACGGGGACTCTGAACAAGACGCTGCATCAGCCAGAGGAAGAGGAAGAGGACGTGGGGGCAGAGGGCGGGGACGAGGGAGAGGTGAGTCCTCAGCTGATGACGCCACAGGTTTATTCTAGATTTCTTGCTTTACCAGAGACACCAAAGTGGAAAAATTCATATACGAGTATGACCCCCAGCCTTTTCGCATTTCACTATTCACAGTTAAGTGACTAGTGGTGCAGTGATCTGGTACAGTGACAAATGGTGCAGAGAGATCACAAACACGTAAATGGCCAGTAGTAATCAACAACAGTATAAAAATAGTGCAGCGTGATAAAACAGTCAGTGTACGAATAGTGTTCAAGTGTCCCGACAGGGATGTGCATTGTAAGTTAACTGTTTAAAAAGTTATTGGCAAAAGAATTTTGCCTGCCCTTGTCTTAGTCCTGGCAGCGTGCAAGTCGTCAAGTGTGGGTAGTTGTGTACCGATAATTTTTTCAGCAGCCTTGACTGTACGTTGCAGTCTGATTTTGTCCTTCTTTATAGCAGCAACCAAGCCAGAATGTGATGGATGAACACAGAACTGATTCAATGACTGCTGTGTAGAACTCCCTCAACAGCTCGTGTGGCAGGCTGTGCTTCCTCAGAAGCCGCAAAAAGTACATCCTCTGCTGGGCCTTGTTGAGGATGGAGTTTATGTTGGTTTCCCACTTTAGGTCCTGACAAACTGTAATCCCCAGGAACTCGAAGGTCTCGACGGTTGACACAGCAGTTGGACAGCGTGAGGGGCAGCTGTGGCAAAGGATGTTTCCTGTAGTCCACTATCATCTCTACCGTCTTAAACGTGTTCAGCTCCAGGTTGTGTTGTCCGCACCAACCCTGCAGTCGCTCCACCTCCTGTCGATACGCAGACTTGTGACAGTCTTTGATGAGTCTCTGCAAACTCCAAGAGTTTGACTGCCGGGTGCGTTGACGTGAATGTCGTTCATGTAGAGAGAGAGAGGACACATCCTTAGGGGGGCCCGGTGCTGATAGTGCATGTGGAGGAGGTGGTGTCCCCCAGCCTCTCCTGCTTTGTCCTGCCAATCAGGAAGCTGTAGATCTACTGGCAGATGGCAGGCGAGATGATGAGCTGGAGAAGCTTGGAGGATAGAAGTTGTAGGATGATGGTTTTGAACGTAGAGCTGAAGTCCACGAACAGGATCCACGCATAGGTCCCTGTGCTGTTGAGGGTTTCCAGGATAAATTCCAGTCCCATGTTGACTGTGTCATCCACAGAGCTGTTTGCTTGATAGGTAAACTGCAGGGGGCCCAGCAGGGGTCCTGTGACGCTCAGCACAAGACGTTTAAAGGACTCCACGACCACAAATATCAGGGCAACAGGTCTGTAGTCATTCATTCCTGAGATTGCAGGTTTCTTTGGGACTGGGCTGATTGTGGAACGTTTGAGGGATGTAACAGTGTCAAGGAACGCCGAAGCTGCACGTATGTGCACACTGTTTTTTCCCCCAAAAAGTAAATCATCTGTATCTGTAAGACATTTATTTCTAATGGCAATGTTGACGAGTTTGAAATCATATTAGTGTTTGAGGACAGGTGCTATCGAAAATTGATGGCTCAACAGTATGTAATAAAATGTAGTCGAACTCTTAGACTGTGTTTTATCTTTTTGCGTTTCTATTTAAATAAGAGGTATTGTATTCAAAATAGTCACTGATGGTGTAGTGGTACACTCGCCTGACTTTGGTACAGGCAGTGTGGGTTCAGTTCCCACTCAGTGACGGTGTGAATGTGAGTGCGAATGGTTGTCCGTGTCTATATGTGCCCTGCGACTGACTGGCGACCAGTTCAGGGTGTAGTCCGCCTTTTGCCCGAAGTCAGCTGGGATAGGCTCCAGCGTCCCGCGACCCAAACCAGGATAAGCGGTGTTGAAAATGGATGGATGGATGGATGGATGGATGTATTCAAAATGTTGGATAGTTTGGGGATCTTTTACCACAATGTATTATTTCCCCAAAACAATACAAAGATACATAATAAGAATGCCTTATACCTAAAAAAGAAAATGTCAACAGGAAATTACAAATGAACTGCATTAATCTTTTTTCATCGTCATCCAGGTGCTAAAGCCTCTGAGCCGAAATCCTCCGCACGAGGTACTTCCAAGAAATCCTCAGTGACAAGCCAAAGTAGAAGCATCATGCAAGGTGTGTGAGGTTGTGTGTAAGAGTTAAAAATGTGTGTGTACGCATCCTCAAAGTGCACCATTTGACCTCAACCTGGCTCATTGTTCAGCATTTCAAGGTCCGACCCAAAGACCTTGTCGGAGCGCAGCGACCACATCCTATGCAGCAGATGATGTAAAGGAGATACTCTACATTTACAGTTCATGTGTATACCCTTCTTTACATTGTCTCTATTCACTTCTTCAGATAACCATTGATGACTCTGATGAAGACGCTCCTGTAATGAAAGCTCAGCCCTCTCCCAAGTATGTTGGTTTTCCTTGAATTTATTTGGGTTTCATGTTCCAAGAATTGTTTTAGTGCATGATTGGGAAAAATATAAATAAAATCAAAACTTGAAATTAACTTCTTAAACTGTTAATTTACAATTCCATTGCAACATGCTGCCAATTTTGTCGTGAGATTGTTGTCAGATCTCTATTGGGCCAATTATACATTACTCATGCACTCACTGTAGTTTGCATATCTGTTGTTGACGAATACTGGCCACTCGTGCCTGAGTAACATCTGCACCAAATGCACAATTGACATCGTCCCAGATTATTGCACTACTAGTCACTTTAAACTGCATCAATTTCCTGAAGTCTCTGCGCCCTTTGCACAATGGTCATTGCACCGGACTATTGTTCTATTAGTCATTTCAAACTCCTCTAATTGCTAGAGGACTATGAATCTTTTTGCACAATTTTCGCCAAAAAATAATTGTACCTGCATTACCACATTACTGGTAACCTTTTATTGCTCAATTGTTTGTCTTTATGTTTCAAAAGTATTATCTGTCAATTGACTGTCTGTTGTCGTACAAGAGCGGCTCAGAGACAAATTCCTTGTGTGTTTTGACATACTTGGCAAATAAAGATGATTCTGATGACATCAAAAACAGTTGGTAAAAGTTAGTGTCGCCTATTGATCACCTCAGAGCTGCGTCCACGTCGTCATTCTTCCGGGCGAGTTCTCAGGGCCAGAGCCAGACTTCCAAAGGAGTGAGTTTTGATGACAGTGACGATGAGGTAAACTAGTTCTTTGTTTTTTATTCTTATATACAGTACAGTACATTTCATCTCATGGCAATAAGCTTCGCTTTTCTCACATTCTCCCACAGTCGGATGTTAATCTGTTTTTTTCCTCAATCCAGGATGATCCCTTTAAAGGCCCGGTCCGGCGTTCAAGGAGATAACTACAATTCCTTCCCTCATAAAAGCTCAAGTTCCTCATGTTGATTCACCACAAAATAAGTCCAAATGCTACTATGCATCTATGTTGTTCTGACACGCTCTAAGAGCATGTCAAGGTGTTCTACAACTATACATAAATCCAATGCCACAAGGTAGGCTCATTTAAAGCTCTTAGTTACATCCCTTTTAATGAGTAGATAAGACAGGAGTTATTCTCTAATTAAAATGTTGCATACAAACTTGGATTTAGGATATTTTTTCTTCAAAAGTCAAAACAATGGGTGTTAATTGGATCCCTGCAGAGAAAAAGGGTTCAAGGTAAGACTAAAAATTTGGATATACAGTAAAAGGTGGTTGGTTGCAGTAGACAGGTTTCTATTTACACTGAAATGCCAACCCGGAATGATCATTGGCTCCTTTAGTCTTCATAGTTTGTATTGCAGACTGTCCTGTTACCATTGGGTCGGATGTGTCAATGAATAGAACATATATATATTTCATATTTCTAGTACATTATTGCCATTTATTTAAGGTCACAATGATGCTGTTGTCTAGTCGTTCCTACAATTTTCATAAATCCATTGCTCAGACTTGATTGACACTGTTGGGAGAAGTATAATCAAAAACTGAGCTGTATTGTCTTTGTAGATGTAATATTTTATAGCAGCTCTTAGCAAGTAATAATAATACTTTTTTTTTATTTTAAGAGTACTCAAAGACACTAGTAGTTATTCTAAAATGTAAACAATATTGACTAAAAACAACCTGTAATAAATGAAGTGTCTGTTGAGTGGGTTTATTGCAGTTTTGGCAAGTCTTTGTTCACATACCTGTATTTACAAAAATATACAAATGCAAGATATATACAGCAAAAATGATGATGACAACATCCATCCATCCGCTTATCCTCACTGGGGTCGTGGGTGTGCTAAAGCCTATCCCAGCTAACTGCGGGCAGTACACCCCGGACTGGTCACCAGTCAATCGTAAGGCATGTTTAAACAACCAACCATTCACACTCACTCACTCGCACATACGGGCAATTTAGAGTCTTCAATTAACCTACCATGCATGTTTTTGGAATGTGGGAGGAAACCGGAGTACCTGGAGAAAACACACGCGGGCATTCGGTCATGCAAAATCCACACAGGCGAGGCCGGATTTGGACCCCAGTTCTCGGAACTATGAGGCGGTTGTGCTAACCAGTCGTCCACTGTGCCGCCGTAATGACAACATAACATTTATTATTTGATAATAATATCCGACAGCTGATCACTACTATCTTATTTCAACTACCTCTATAGTTATATTATTTTAAACCTACAAGTGAAACCGCAACTTTTAAACTGAACATGCTCAAACAAAAAATTGTCTGAGAACATATAAAAGCCTAGTGAGTTAATGCTTCATTGAACTCAAATTCTATCGACCTTAATCATTTACACACAAACACACACAATTCTCATTTCTCACTTAAAGTGCTTGTTTAAATGATACTGTCATGTCATTTTTGATGAGCAACTGCACCATCAATGCTTTAAACCACTGCAATAATAAAGACAATGACCTGTAATTGTTCCCATGTGAGACTTTGTACCATCTTACAGCTCGTGCATGATATCATAATGATTGCATGTACTGGACATAGCAAGTCATAAAAGATAGATGAGCCATTCCAGAATTGGAAGACATTTTTTGTCACCACCATGATAATCGAAGCACACAAGACAAGCATGCACGTGTTGTGTGAATTATAGATTTCCTACGACAAAATGTAACTAGCTTTTTTACAAAATGATGCCTAAATTTTATTTTAAATACTAGTATGTGTTTTATGTGCCCAAGTATTCATAACAGGGTTGCGGCAAACAGCAAAATATATAATTTGACAAATAAAATTGCATTTAAAGTGTACTATTGGTGGTTGAGCTGGATAAATGAAATTGGTTGGTTTCTTACTTGTTTTTCTTGAAGAAGAAAAAAAAGATATAAAATGAATGGTTATTTTTAAAAAATCTGGGTGCCTAAATCGTCTCCCAATTCTGGAACAACCCATACGACAATTCAGGAACCCTGCATCGAATACATGGATGAGATTCATGCAGACAGTAATTTGACATTGTTATTATTGTTGTGCTTCGTTCACTAAACAAAATGTCTTCTATGAAAATCCCATCCAACACAGTGACACATCAATTAAGTTGCCCTATTAGAAACAATAACCCAAAATCAGCATGAATGTATTTGCATCCTTCTTCCACATTGCTGTTATCTTCCCTTGCAGTGTTGTCTTGCAGTTAGTTTGTCAAAATGGAGATCATCATGGGTTTTTCTGTAGGGTAAACCAAAAATGACTGAATTGGTATTGAGAAGAACACAAGGTCCATTAGTACAGTACAAGAGCTGTATCAAAACAACTGACACTATCAGTGAGGTAGTAATGTGTGAATGCGGAACTATTAAAACTATTTTACAACAAATAATGTATCTTTGTTCATCTATCTGTGTCATCGACATATACGTTATCTCAGGCAGAATAATTAAATGCTCTTCCACTAGATGCCAGGAGATGCAACTAAATTGTCTCAACCTGTTGCCATTCATACAGCAGAATAGCTTTGTGTTCAAATAAGTAGGCTCCGATTACACAGTAAGAAGTACCTTTGTGATTAAATTAACACAAGGTCTTCATTATTTCAGTAATTATGAGTAATTTGTATAAAATTTTTGTTTGGTGGTGTGCCATGAGATTTGTTTTTCCATGGTAAAATATGTGCATTGGCTCAATATAGGTTGGGAAACACTACATTTAGGTACATAATATTAGAAACTAAGTATAATGTAATGCAGGTGTACACCCCAAACAATTTTATTTAATACCTTTGTGATAATTTCAGTCTGTATCAATCAAACTGATACATAACTGAACATTATTAGCTTTTATTTTTGACTCAGCTCTTCTGTTAGTTCTCATTCGATTGTGTCGATTAGGATCTTCCAAAAGCTTTCAGCTCAAGACCCAAATTTGATCACAGATTGCTCAATATCGGCTTTTGTTGAGCTCTTAATGTTGTCAACATTGTATTTAACGCCTTAAGCAGACACTTCATTATCATCGATTTACCTCGATGACTGTGTGAATCCAGTTGAGCATCTCGTCCACGTTGCAGTAGACGCCAGGACGCCTCTCCCTGGCGCAGCCCACGCCCCAGCTCACCACCCCGATCAGGTACCATTTGGACGAGGTGAAGTGCACCAATGGCCCGCCGCTGTCACCCTGAGTTGCATAATCAGCGTTCCAACATTTGAAGTCACTCCGAAAAAAGACTTCTGCATGCGCTCATGCTGTGGTTACCTGGCATGCGTCCACTTTCCCCTCCAGAAAACCAGCACAGATCATCCTAACGGTGATGGCGTTGCCATACACGGTGGGGCTGGCACACTTGGATCTCTCAATGAGAGGGATGTTGGCTTTCTGCAGCGATGGAGAGATGTTTCCTAAAGACAACAAGAGAGTACGCATTTTGAGCAATGAGAACACCTTGCATGTCTGTTTTTGATGTCATCATAATTCAGATGAATTCTTTCACCATTTTCCTCCAGGTAGCCCCAACCGGTCACCACCACCGAGGCTGAAGGAGCAAGGCCGAAGGATTTGGGAGGTAGACAAACCGGCATCTGGCTCACTGGAAAATGGCGGTACAGAAATGTGATCGTGAGGACTCGGCTGGAGAATTTTACACATTTTTACGAATTTTACGTTTTGCTCCCTTATTAGAATTGACTGTTTTAAGCCATACTTAGAAGCTTTTTCTTTTTTCTTTTCTATTTTGTTTTTTATTTTTAATTTTTTTTAATACTGGATTTGGCGAATGTGTGATCGGTTTCCAGACACTTTTTTAGATACACCTTTACAATCTAATACAGTATTTCTTGCTAAAATTCATACCAAAAATGCAAATTTTCTTTACTTTGAATAACATTGAGATGTATTGCTTTTTAAAAAAAAATCAAACATATTTCTAAAATAAGTTAAACAACAAACTATCTTCATTGATTTCTGGTTTCAAAACAAGTTATCCATCAATTTGATACACTTGTATTGGATGCCATTTGATCAGGTGTGGGAAAAGTAAGGCCAATTCTGACAAAGTATTTACATTTTTAAGATTCCAGTAATATTTGTTGCATTAGGTTTTGGGGAAATTAAATGTGGCCCTCAAGCACAAATGTTTGCCCACCCCTGCATTAGATGGCATCAGGTGTACCTAATATTGTGGCCTAAGAGACACGGCAGGGGATACAATGAGTGTAATAATATATTTGCCGCTAGAGGGCAGCCATACAACACATTCTATAGACTTCAGGCCATTTCAGTTTTGTAATGAACATTTTTGGTGGGTTATGCCTTTAACTGTTTGCACCAACCTCCCACTGTGATTGGACTGGTGAGTCTCATGAGTGCTATGTCATAATCATTGCGAGCTGGGTCATAGTTTCCGTTCAGGATGATCCTGTCCACGGAGGACCCTCCCAGCGTGCCCATGTAGGTTCGGCCTGACACCACTTTCCAGCGACTCAGCTCCTTTTTACTGCTGCAGGGTTCACAAGGAAAGGAGGAGAAGCTGGGTTGACTATGACAACTAGCTGCACCAAAACAAAAGAGAAATGACATCAAAAGTACTAACCTGGTGAAGCAGTGGGCTGCAGTGGCGACCCAACGTGGCGACACTAGGGCGCCTCCACATGTGTGCTGGCCGCCCTGCTGGAGGCTCACCTGCCATGGCCAGTCCTCAATGGTAGCATCTGTACCCCCAACAATACGGTTCTGAGGGTCCCCCTGTCCACAGTCTGACGAGAAAACCCCAGTCTTTAACCTTCTACAGACCTTTTCAACATGAAGGTCACCATACTTCCGGTTAGCAAAACTTAATCTTTCACCAATGGTGCCACTAGTTAACAAACCCTTACATTTAACCACGACAGGGCAAATGAGAAAACGGTGTGTAAACGCCTTGAATCATTATTTTTGCCTTCTTCTTTACCTCTGTATTTTGAAATGTAAGTCGAAAAGATGATGCTGCGTGTGGTAAATTGGTTCAAAGCGAGGCAGAATGCCGATCGTAATTGACATTTCAACAGAGACGTTAATTAAAAAGTAAATTCGGGCATACTTAACGTGATCATGGAGGGACTGACTTTTCTGTTCCTCGGATTATTGGAACAGAACTTCTTTTTGAGAAGGGAATTGATAGCGTGTTGTTATCTACTAGCAGGCTAGCCTTTAGTTTTGCTTGATTACTCAAAGACAACCCAACCAAACAGGAACTCCATCCATCCATCCATTTTCAGAGCCGCTTATCCTCACAAGAGTCGCGGGAGTGCTGGAGCCTAACTCAGCTATTATCGGGCAGGAGGCAGGATACACCCTGAACTGGTTGCCAGTCAATCGCAGGGTACACATAAACAAACAACCATTCACACTCACATTCACACCTATGGGCAATTTAGAGTAATCAATTAACCTACCATGCATGTCTTTGGGAAGTGGGAGGAAACCGGAGTGCCCGGAGAAAACGCACGGGGAGAACATGCAAACGCGACACAGGCGGGGCCGGGGATTGAACTCCGTACCTCAGAACTGTAAGGCAGACGCTCTAACCAGTCGTCCATCGTGCCGCCCAAACAGGAACTCTTTAGATTATAATGAATCATTCTAAGTAATGCTCATTTATGTTTGCTAAAAGCTTTTGCAGTCAACAGCGGTATGAATGGGCCTGTTGGAGTCAAACCGGTCGTACAACCATGTCATCAAGCCCACATAAGCTGCCATGCTGTACAAGGTATAAACATCACTACTCGCTGTGGCTGCGTTTCTAAAAATAGTACCAACCTGAACAGGTTAAAGAAACCACAGCTCCGGATCTGCATGCGCTCCTGAAAGTAGGGAGAAAAATGCTTAAAAGCTATACTGTAATTCAACCAAACAATGAGTCCGTGTTGACCAAAAATGTTTAAACATGTTCGTCCATCCATCCATCCATTTTCTGAGCCGCTTCTCCTCACTAGGGTCGCGGGGATGCTGGAGCCTATCCCAGCCATCATCGGGCAGGAGGCGGGGTACACCCAGAACTGGTTGCCAGCCAATCGCAGGACACATACAAACAAACAGCCATTCGCACTCACATTCACACCGACGGGCAATTTAGAGTTGTCAGTTAACCTACCATGCATGTTTTTGGGATGTATTATACTTCAATAAGCTGTCAAATAATTGAAGATCATACACCTTGAGAATCTGCAAAGGTTAAATCAAGGCAACGAGAAACATCTTCAACAAGCAAAGACAAGTCCAATTGCCTTGATGCAACCTTTGGGGATTACCATGATCTGGATAATTGAGAAGCTACACAGACATAAGGCCTTGAAAGAGAGAGGGAACAAAAACTGGGAACTGTTTCGTCGTTGAGAAACAGAAACCTGTTTGCGTGACAGCTAGTGAAGGGGAAATCAACAGCAAGTCAAACGCTGAAAGGGAGAACAGTGCTGAAAATAACACTAGAAAATATGGTTTCGAGGTAAAAAAAAAAAAGAATATTGGTTCCTGTTTTAGTTTATTGACTGTTTCAAAAGCACATGGTAAGATGTTTCATGTGTGTCTCCTCTCAGAATAACAAACACGTCACCATATGGACAATAATAAAATATAATTTGAATCTATCAATTCAGCAATAGGGGTTCAGACTTGTGGTTCTGTTGTCTGGTCTGGTCCAGAAAACAAAACAAAGGTGCATCTTGCACTTTGTCCATTTTGATCAAATGCAAGAGCTTTCATTCAATTAATGTAACCACAAGGAATAGATTATTTACACTCATTATAATAACAGAATTTTCAAAAATATTCTTAATAAACTAGGTATGAAATGTTTCTACAGTGGTCACTGATGGTGTAGTGGTGCATTCGCCTGACTTTGTTGCAGGGTGTGTGGGTTCAGTTCCCACTCAGTGACAGTGCGAACCGTTGTCCGTGTCTATATGTGCTGTGCGACTGACTGGCGACCAGTTCAGGGTATAGTCCGCCTTTTGCCTGAAGTCAGCTGGGATAGGCTGCAGCACCTCGCGATCCTGAACAGGATAAGCGCTATTGAGAATGGATGTATGGATGGATGTGTTGCAGTTACGCTAGATGTAACGAAACGCACACCTTCCAAAAAGTTCAACTTTTGTCTTATCAGTCCATAGAATATTCTTCCCAAATTCTTGGGACTCATTCAGATGTTGTTGTTTTCACAAAAGTAAGATGAGCCTTTATGTTCTTTTTGATCATCAGTTGTTTTCGCCTTGGAACTCTGCCATGGATGCCATTTATGGCCAGTTTTTTCCTTATTGATGAGTCATGAACTGATCATAATTGAGGCACAGGAGGCCTCCATTTCCTTAGATGTTGTCCTGGGTTCCTTTGTGACCTCCTGGATGAGTCGTCACTGTGCTCTTGGGGTAATTTTTGTAGGGCAGCCACTCTCGGGAAGGTTCAACACTATTCCATGTTTTCTCCATTTGTGGATAATGGCTCTCACTGTGGTTCGCTGAAATCCTACAGCTTAAGAAATGGCTTTGTAAAATTCTCCAGCCTGGGAGATGTCAGTGACTTATTTCTCATCTGTTCTTGAATTTATGATTAAGAAGGGAGGCAAATACTTTTTCACACAGGGCAAGTAGCTTTGAATATTTTTTCCCCTGAATAAATAAAGTCACCATTTAAAAATTGTGTTGTATGTTTACTTGAGTTAGCTTTCTCTCATATTTACATTTGTTTGATGATCTAAATCATTAAAGTGAAACCAAATGGGGAACAAATGCCTTGTAAATTTCACACATCACAGAGAAGAGTCGCGTTAACAAGCCTGACAGTGAATGAATGAATTAAAAAATTGAAAAGTATGTGAAATCAGGCTTCAAAATGGTCAAGAATTGAGACTTTCTTTCAGCTTGCAGACGCTGTGGACATGTCGCTGAGAGCTCTGAAAATTCCTGTCAATCAAATACATGTACCACCTTCCTTCTCTCACGCCACCTTTCCAGTGACCTCGCTGGGTGAGGTGAAGGAGGGAAGGAGGCACTATGCTGTTGTGCAGCGGCTTCTCTAACCACTGACAATGGACCGTGGGGCGGCGGATCTCGTCCGTTTTACCACTGCCTCGCAACACAACGTGCATGGGTGCCAGACGGCAAGACACGTTGCCCAAATAACACAAAACACGTTACACTTCTGGGAAGATGTATATTTTCAAGTTGCGGGCATAGTTTCATGGACAGTTGCACGCTATACTGGTAGAAATTAGTGAAGAAAGTGCCATTCCACCTAATGGCCACTGCATGGAATAAGGGTGCTTGGTTTTTATATAGTGGGGTATACGCTCCCAGCCCCATGACGTCAGCCATACAGTCCCCTCCAGTATATAAAGTATTGGAACGGCAAGGTCAATTCCTTTGTTTTTGTTATATACTGAAGGCATCTGGGTTTCATATCAAAAGATGAATATGAGACAAAGGTTCAGAATTCCATCCATATTCCATATTTACATCTAAAATTGTTAAACAATTCAGGACAGAGCACCTTTTGTTTGAACCCATCCACTTTTCAAGTGAGCAAAAGAACAGACATTATTAAATTATCTTAAAGTTAAATTTAATATTTGCTGGCAGTAGCTACATCAAGCTTGCAACCCATTGACTTCACCAGACTGTTGCATTCTTCATTTGAAATGCTTTTCCAGGCCTTGACTGCACCTCTTTCAGTTCTTGTTTGTTTCTCAGGGTTTCTCCCTTCAGTCTCCTCTTCAGGAGGTAAAATGCATGCTCTATTTGGTTAATGTCCGGTTGGCCAGTTTAGGACCTTCCACTTTTTGACCTGATGAAGTCCTTTGTTGTGTTGGGAGTGTGTTTTAGGGTTGGGCATCGTTTAAATTTGAGCGATTCCGGTCCCGGTTCTGGTTCCAAATGATTCTTGATACCGCTTCTTTTAGGTGGCTGGGTCGAAAACGTTTGCATGTTTAAAATAAAGGGTGTCCAAATTATGAACATTTATTACATTCATTATTTTCTTAGCAGCCCACAGCTTAGACTAAAATGAACATTTGACACACGGTTCTTATAACCAGTATCAATATCAAACCTATGAACTAAAAGGCAATGTGTGTGGAACTAACCCAATTGACTTAATATTTATTAATTCATATGTTTCTGCTATAAGTAAAATATAGCATTGTTAAAATTTTTATTTGGGACTTTTTTATTACGACAAACCATTTATAAGTTTTAACTTGACTTTCTGTTTTACGCTTGTAGCCTTTTATTTTGAAGGGTACGCACCGGAACTCAGCATTTTGGCACGAAAAGTAACTTCCCACTCCACCAGTGTTTGTGTTTTTGTTTTTGTTCTTCGAACAGTGGATTGTGATACCTTCTCTGCCCTGTGGATGTTGCCAAACCATTCTGTCTAGCAATTTAAAGAAAGATGTATCCAAACTAATCCGGAGAAACTTTATCAAGCAACAAGACAATGATCCAAAACACACTGCCAACACAACAAAGGTCTTCATCAGGGGGAAAAAGTGGAAGGTCTTAGATTGGCCAAGTCAGTCATTGGACCTTAACCCAATAGAGCATGCATTTTACCTCTTGAAGAGGAGACTGAAGGGAGAAACACCCATATTGTAAGCACGAAGAAAATCGCTATGAGTTTGGTTTGTAAGAACTCAAGCCAAATAAAGAATTTGAGGTGAAATAGATCAGTGATTGTGAGCCTGACCTCACTAATTCTGATCTAGACAAATCTTCCAATGTCAATTCCTGTCGGTCCCATTTGGTGTCCCAAATCTTATTCATAAAGTGTAGTTTCGCTCCTATCTAAAGACATGTGTGATACTCACTGGTCAACTGCAGCATGGTGAACAGGCATGTTTTCTGTCCCCGACCTGAGTGCAGCGAATGGTCCAGATTTCAGGTTAGATAATAATGTGTTGACTGGGACTTCGGTGCTTTGAGGTTTACTACCAACAGCGGAAGGGGACCATGTTAGAGATCTGATATGAGGTATGCTAACTCTCAAATATGCTGACACTGTTCATATAACTGACTTTGTGTAACCCAGTTGCGTGCACGTTGTCTGCGTGTGCTGCTCAGTCCAGCCTTCGCTACACAGGCTCCTCCATCCTGAGCTGGGATTGTACACCTGCAGGACACTCTGATGGGTCATGAGCCGCACTGCAAGGAGGAAGATGCGGGAGAGAGTTTTTTTTCCTCAAAGTTGTGCTGATAAAAATAAAGATGGAGGTGCTTCCTTGGATCTACCTGGAAAGGTGCTGTTGACCACGAGTCTTGACAAACACGTTTGTTCATCTTCCCCTCCAATGCAATCGTCCGTTCCATCGCACGCTTTATCTAGCGGGATGAACTTAAACGACTTTGTGCAAAAGAAGTACTTGCTGTCAATCAGCTGCTTTACTAGAAGGAAGAGGAAAGAAATGATTGTGAAAAGGATGACTTGATTTCACGATGTGATGTACAATACCTTCCTTTCCACCAAGCAGTCCAATTTAATTGGATTCAGTGTGGTATGCAAAAGTTGTCAAGGGGACCAAAATAACTGATGTGCGTGCACCACTTTCTTGGCATCTTGCTGCAGCATTATCAGTCAGGGTCCTGAGCTGAGCCCATCAGTTGGATCAGAATTGACAACCGTGTCATGGTAAGCTCGCCTTCGACTAAGGCGTGTCCCAACTTGTGGTTCGCCTCTTTGGGAGGTTGGACGGCACCCCACAAAACTACAAGTAGAATCTGTCAAATGATGAACACAGACCGGCCTGCTCCCTCAGTGGTGGATCAGGCGGAAGATGTGGCACCTTGAACGGCTGTCAAGATCGTAAGCTTCTTGGGGTGCAATCAGATCTCCATGTTAGAGATCCCTTTGGACTCGAATTGACGAATAGCTTGAAGTATGCTACTGAAAGGGTGGAGCTACATTGTAGACTGAACATAGAAATGTTCTCAGTAGCCCCTTTTGCGCTGACCATCTTCCTTCTAGATTACTGTCCTGTGTGTAAGGTACCGATGCGGATTTCACTGTAGTATCAATATCAAATTCTTGCTGAAAGGAGCAGATGAATAAATCCCAGCTTTACTGTTACATCTCTGATTTGGCAATCTCTAGTTCCCTTCTTTTTTTAAACAATTGGAGGGTTACACTGCTGCTATCACCACATTCTGCAGTAGGAAACACAAGCCAGATTAGGGTATCCTATTCCAACCTGTACCATAGTGAACTGAATAAAACTGTACCCCTAGGTAGAAAAATGGTGAGAGAAATGAATGTGACATTGTCCTCTCTTTTAAAAGCACTACAGCCCATGACTCACTGAAGTATGCCGCGGTGAGCAGGATCCCCAGCAACACCACAACTGCTGCAACGGTTAACAACACCTTCTTCGTCTTAGATGCCTTCTCTTTCTGCGTTTTAGGAGCCGTCATGGGCCTTCTGTGGCGGCCTGGCCGTGGAACCACTGCAAGTGAGGAGATAGACAAATGAGGACTAATTACACAAATATTCCTGAATTTTGACAGTGGGCCAATGAGTCACCTTACCTATGTGCGATGGGTTCAACGGTCTTGTACTTTCTTCAGGTGACTGAGCGATCTGGCAACAGAACAACAACAAATGGTGAGCACAAGTGTGAAACAAAAGGCTATGTAAGGGTGTGTTAGGTTAGGTGCAGCTGTGTGGCATCGGCCATTTGCTATTATTTAAGCTCCAATGACTTCAGCAGCTATGAGCATGTGTTTTGAAATGGATGAGAAGTGTCACGTGAAAGCTTATTCCAAAAATTTCAAATTAGAGGTGGTAACTTCCTTCAAGATTGGCTGGCAACCAGTTCGGGGTGTACCCCGCCTCCTGCCCGATGACAGCTGGGATAGGCTCCAGCACTCCCGCGACCCTTGTGAGGATAAGCGGCTCAGAAAATGGATGGATGGATGAAATTTCCTTCAATACTACAAAGTAAGAACAACAATCCTAAAACGATTCTCAACACACGAGAATACTTTAGAACTACCCGTTTTTGTTCAGAAAATAGTAGAACTACTCCCACAAAACAAAAAAACTCCTTTCAAACGTATACAAATTAATCAAGTACTAATTCAATATACTTACCAATCGCAAAATGCGGAAAAGACTTCTGAGTGTCTACTGACAATGATTGCTGGGCACAAATCTGGAGAAATACATTCTCAATGACAACATTTTGTAATTTACAGCTAGTCCAGTTCAAAGTACCCCATAGAGCACACGTTACGCAATATAGTTTGCATAAAATGGGCTATTCAAACGCAAACATATGCACTTATTGTACTGAAAATGCTCCAGACACTTATTTTCATGCTCTTTGGCATTGTACACCTGTACAGCGCTTCTGGTCACTAGTTACACAGAAACTTTGCTCAGTTTTGAACTTTAGGATTCCGATTTCTCCTAATCTTTATCTGCTGGGTGATTTAAAAGATATAAATCTTCCAAATAAACATGCTCAACCAATGCTTATAATTCTAGCAATCGGGAAAAGAATATTGTTAAACTGGAAAGATAAACTAGCTATCAACAGTTCCTCATCTACGGTCCATAATATCATCAAAAGGTTCAGAGAATCTGGAGAAATCACTGCATGTAAGCGGCAAGGCCGAAAGCCAACATTGAATGCCCGTGACCTTCGATCCCTCAGGCAGCACTGAATAAAAAAACGACACCAATCTGTAAAGGATATCACCACATGGGCTCAGGAACACTTCAGGAAACCAATGTCAGTAAATACAGTTCGGCGCTACATCCGTAAGTGCAACTTGAAACTCTACTATGCAAAGCAAAAGCCATTTATCAACAACACCTAGAAACGCCGCCGGCTTCTCTGGGCCAGAGCTCATCTAAGATGGACTGACGCAAAGTGTTTTGTTAGTTTTCTAACTTGACTAGCCTTGACCTAAACCCTATCAAACACCTGAGCGATGAACCACAACAGAGATTTTGTAAGCCGGGTCCAACATCAGCGATCTCTGACTTCACAAATGTTTTTCTCGTACAGCCTTTTTGTAAATTTTAAGACAATGCAACTCTAAACCCTCCACAGAGTTGTCACATAACACAACACTCACCGCACAAACCCACCAAGAAAATCTGAACAATGCCTGTTTAATGCATAACTACATTGATTTCATGTTGAAGAAAAGCATTTCACAAACTTTTTATGCCACACACCCTCTTCATCTCCCAGATACAGGTCATGGTTATTTTCAAAAGCAAGCAATATCGCAGGTACAGAACACAAGAACCCTTTGGCAAGATATCATGTGTGTCCTAGTTGCATAATTGTTGGTAACAGTTGGTCTTGAGTGTAAGGTCAGTTCCACAGCTTTGATGCCTGTGTTTATTTGTGGTTAGCACTAATCAAAAATTTCAAATGGCTTGAGCAAAGGTCCAGTTGAACTGAAAAGATTAACGAGTAATAATTTCACAGACAGTCCACGGAATTGTGTTCACTTGCTTGTATTCGGTGAATATTTCAATGGTCTTTATTTCAACTACTGTATATGGGTTTGATTAAAGAAACACACTTCTTCCTTCAACTTAATTCCAATTGCATTATTTTGGTGAAACATTGCAGACATTTATCTGAACCTTTTAGTTGATAGTCGCATACTAGTCCATTTATGTAACCCAGTCAATTCAACAGTTTGGTTGGTCTCTTGTTAATAAAAACATAAAGTCAAAATCGTTGCTATTTCAGCATTCAATCTCACTCAGTAACACACAGTCTGTATATGGAGCTTCTGCCATTAAGGCACAGGTATGTTCCCAAGCTGTGAAAGATGAGGAGCAAGTACCATTCAGGGTACCATCTATGTGACAAGATTGCGCCTTGACAATCAATATTGCACAATATGTACAATATTGTAATTGTTTAATATTGTATAATATGATAATTGTATACTATTGCAGTTCTTTTGGCTGTCTTGGAGATCAGATAGTCCAGATCTCTGGCGCTGATTTTAGACCATCCAGCATGTCACATGCCATTTTTTCAAAAGCCCTTTTGTGATTTTTTTCTTTTTCTTTTGAGGAGGCGCACTAGCTGAAAAGCACCTTGCTTAAACAAAAGGCTTAAGGCGTCAAAGTTTTTACCTGCCAGGGTGGCCTCTGCTTAACCTAGTGGCCTCTGCTTAACCTAGTCCCGGGCGTGCTGGAGCCTATCCCAGCTAACATCGGGCAAGAGGCGGGGTACACCCTGAACTGGTTGCCAGCCAATCACAGGGCACATAAAAACAAACAACCATTCGCACTCACAGTCACACCTACCGGCAATTTAGAGTCATCAGTTAACCTACGATGCATGTTTGTGGGATGTGGGAGGAAACCGGAGTACCCGGAGAAAACCCATGCAGGCACGGGGAGAACATGCAAACTCCACACAGGCGGGGCCGGGGATTGAACCCCGGTCCTCAGAACTGTGAGGCAGACGCTCTAACCAGTCGGTCACCGTGCCGCCTAATACCGTAACATCATGATTTTTTTTCATGCCTTGCGATTGGCTTGCAACCAGTCCAAGGTGTACCCCGCCACTCAGCGAATTCACCTTTCAGCTCCAGCTCACCTGTGACAATGAGGACCAGCGCTTTGGAAAATGGATGGATGGACTTTTTTGTGAAATTACGACCATAATCTAGGTCATGTATGACTTTTTTTCTACTATAATCTATTAACGCTTTCTTGATAGTGCATGACATTGTTTATATTAGTCATGGCGTAACGACAATGAGATGCAATGTAAACAGAGAATTTGTCATTTGAATGCAGAGATGTTGAGTCATGCTTTTCATAGTTTCAAGCAGGGCTGCCTTAAATGGACTTCAATGTGAAAGTCTAAACCAGAGAAGCCCTTAGAGATTAGAAGTGAAACAGGTGAAACAACATCTTCTTTGAAATACTTTTGTGTATTTCAGTGTACGATGGAATTCCTGTTGGCCTCTTTTTGGTCCTCCAGATTGGATGTACTGTAATCTCTGCATCATTTTTTTAAATCTCTTATCAAGCTTGTACACTGTCAGGTGATCATTACAATTTACAGTTAGGGGATGTGTCGCGATACGAGTTTTAATTCATTCCGTGAGCACGCTCCTAACTGAACACTCGTTTCTCAAATCGCCTTTCCCCATCCAAATCAATGGAAATGCCATGAATCCTTTCCAGCCTCTCTCCCAAAAGAATGTAATGTGTTTCTTGGTAAGAAAAATAGCACTCTAAAAGCTTACCGTAATGACATAATTAAATCGAATGTAGATCATTAAGTTCAATGGACATTGTGCTTATCCTTCTGGTGTGTGCACCCTCTGCAGTAATATTAGTCATTGTTCGCAGAAGACAAATAATACTGTATATGCCTGTGCGTATTGCTATATTATTTGTCTTGTTCCACTATTTGTAATCAAATATTAGTTGCTTAAAGTTTATAACACAGATGCTATTCGTTAGCCTGTCTATGGCATTTCCCATGGTGTTAGCATTAGTGTAGCAGACTTTAAGGCAAAGAAAGCTATGTGGTTGTTTTAAGTACATGATGTGTAATTCTTTTTATTTTATGTTTAGTTTGACAGTAAACGTCAACTGGGGGAGGCAATAAACAGCTCGAAGCCTCTGTTTTGCAGAATTGTTCACTATCTGCCAAACTGCTTCTAGTTGTTGAGTTGAGTTCACTGCAGCAATACAGGGCTCTTATGACACATTTTTGCTCGCAAGTCAAAACAGAAGAATTGGCGGAAGAATAACTCGTTTCTCGAAAAACTCATAAATAGGGTCTCTCATATCGTATCTCAAGGCACCACTATATATCATAATTAAATAGGTACTATATCCAAACCTCTCTGAAAACATAACCACGATAGACTACCGTGTGTTTAGTAAACCGAAAACCCACTGTGTGCAAACCTCTATTAAAACACACAAATTTCAGAAAATGGTTTAGAAGCATGCAAAGGCACCATAGGCAAATTCTTACTAAAACCACTCAACGCAGACGACTGAGCTGCTACTAAAACCACTTTGTACAGAAAACTATGTTTAGTAGCATTTAAAAGGCACCATATTCAAACCTCTGCTAAAACATAACTCATGACTAACAACTTTGTGTTTAGTGGCAAAACATAAAACAAAACTCACGACTAACAACTTTGTTTAGTGGCAGGTAGATTGTAACTTCAATCGCTGTTGTGAATCAGTATTTGCCGTTTTACAGTCTCCGTTAAGGACTAGTTGAGCACACAAAAACCCATCAGCCCTTTTGTGGTTTTGTGTTTGTGAACAAACTGGATGATTAGATAAAGGCTACTCGTTTTACTGAAAGAATTTCCACTTGTAACTCTTTACTCACCGACATGATGCAGTTATCAGTCTATGTTAAACTCAGATGACAACTGTCCACAGAACCTCCTGGGAGGTGGCACCTCCAGAACCTCACAGTCCACCGAAAATGCTGTGTCCCCTTCCTCTCCTCTCTCTGGCTTCAACTCCAAACACCTGACTTGATTTTGTGTTACTCAGGAACTCCCTCACGTTGTCTTTCTACAGCACTGTAACCGAATCCCACTTTAAGGGTGTCTGGACTTGGGCCTCTCTGCAACCTCAGGCCTGTCGTAAGGTGCTGTGTAGCGTTGGGTCTCGAAGCTCCGCAGATTCAAAAAGAGAGCGACCTGTGACCGAGCCCTGTTAGAAAACAAAGCAAAAAAACTATTCCAGGTAACCTGACACTTGAAGCCACTTCTCTCAATTCCTACCTGTGCACCTTTTTCACTTTAGTCCCTCCCACGCATCCACCTACTCCAAACCAGCACTCTTGACGAATGACTGTCTCTTCCGCTTTGTCTTCTTCGCACTTCATCCTCAGCTCCAGCGGCGACCTTTCCAAACTGTACGATACCCAAACATCCACCCACATAGCTGTTTCTTACACATTGTTGACACTTATTGGCACAATTGACATCCCGCGCTTTGCGCTAAATGCCCACAAGAAAACACACACATGCACGGACACATGAACACACACAAACCACACCTTGAGCCTTAGGCCTGTTTTGTTGCCTTTATGGTTTTGACTGTAAAATCAGCTGATATCAACTGTATGACTCACAGTGTGTGCCACGTCTCACACCATGTTCACCACAGTAATGCTCACATGATGGTGGAAAAATGCTCCCAGCGCTAACTGCATGTGAACAATCTCACGAGTATGCCGCGAAACAATAATTTTCAAAGCTCAATTTTGATTGACGTGGTCAGAGAGGTATTTGTACAATCTGTCTATTCTTGTGGTTGTAGTTTGCAATGATGTAGATACTGAGAGGTGTTTACTGTAAATTGCACAACCAAATATTACAATGTGAGTACAAATCAATGTAGCTCTGCTCATAGTAAAAATAGTGTTAAATAATTCCCTAAAAACTAAGCATGATTAGATTTGTGAAAGTTAGGATTATTTTTCAATGAGCGCTTAATAATATCCAGGTGCACTTTATGGTGTTGTTCCAGATTAAAGCATAAAATTCCAAAAACAACGCCTTTCGGATTTCACACAGTGTGACTCACACAAGGTGACCGTTTATTTAAAACTGGAGTCTGAATTTTCAGACCTCTGATGAGGAAATTAGTGCAGTCAAATATCACACGAGGCAAAATGATACAACCCAACTTCCTCAATATGTAAATATCTGACGTCACACAAACAACGACGGCACCTACTGTGAATGTAATGCTTGACAACATGCATCAAGGCCATAATCCTGTTATGTCATAAAATGAGAGAGCAGCAATAACAAATCCTTTTGAATCGTCATTAACTGTATACAATTTTTCCTGCTCAACTAAAAATGGATATAAATATAACTTGTGATATTTTTATTATAATATTTCATATTCATTTAAATTATTTCACTTTTTTTTTTCTTATTCAAGGTAGTGACTCAGTTGACTGGGCATGGCACCCAAGTGCCCTTATTGACCAGCCATCACAAGAGCCACTTTGAGGACAGACCTAAGCTCCAAATGGGATATTTCCTACTTCTCGGTAGTCTTCTCCTTCAATAAACGCTTACAAAGCGCTGTGGTCACTAGGTCATCATCAACAACAGGGAAGGGGAAAATAAATAAACATGCCTGGGCGTGTGATAGAATGACTGATAAGAGCTGGAGCGAAAGAGTCATTGTCATAAACAAGAGCTGGTTGCGCTTCTTTACCAGAACTATTAAAGCCACCAAACCTTTGCACTCAAGTCCAACTTTATGGGTTCGTGTTTTTACAAGTAGATACACACGGGTTCTTTGAATTTCTTTTTTGATCAACAGAATACAGTTAAAAGACATTTACACCCTGCAATAAAAACATGACGTGATTGTGTTTAGTGTGTCAAGCTTGTTAAAATCCAGTGACTCCAGGATTTTAATAAAAAATTTTTAAAACAGCTCCTTTGAATAGGAAACTTGATCTGGTACAACTTACAGTTTTAAAGTCACTATGGATGATGCTTGTTAAAATAGAGACTTAAAAAGGAAAAGGTTTTGCAAACCTCAGGTAAGACGCAGACCTCAGGTGTCCATCCGTCCATCCATTTTCTGAGGTGTCGCGGGAGTGCTGGAGCCTATCCCAGCTATCATCGGGCAGGAGGCGGGGAATAAAAATAAATGTTAAACCTGCTGAGCTAATTTCAAGAAACATCAGGACTTGCCGAGCAGTTTGTTAAATATAAAGGACAAAATAGTTTTAAAACTGCTTAATAACTTCAGGAGTTGCAGCAGCAAAAAAATAAAAATAAAAAAATATATATACATATATATATATATATATATATATATATACGGATAAGCGGTAGAAAATGGATGGATGGGTATATATATATATATATATATATATATATATTCAAACTTGCCCATCTGGTGACCTTGAAAGGCGCAGTAGCTAAAAAGAATAAAGAAAGACGAAAACATTTTCAAACTACATTAAATATATTTATGTTTGCTTGTTTGGCTAATTTCAGGGGACGTGTTGAAGCTAAAAAAACCCAAACGTGTTTTTAAACGTTTTGGGCTAACTTCAAAAAGATGCAGCAGCTTGAAAAAAAAGTAAAGACGTTCCAGGGATCAATTTCAAAATGAATTAATATTTTCAAAAAACAATCAGGTTTATCAGTTTGAACATTCAATCTTGTCTTTGTGGTGTATTCAATTGAATATAGATTGACAAGCAAATCATCTGTTCTGTTTTTATTTACATTTTACACAATGTCCAAACTTCATTGGAATTGGATTTTGCACTACTGCGTGTTGTGCAAACTCACTACTGAGAATTTTTTTCTGTAGACATCATTTGTAAGTCCAGAACTATGGAATAAGTGCCAATGGTCACAGCATTAAAGAGGCACACTAATGAACAATTGGATACATAGTGTTGAGACTTTGAAATTTCACAAAGACCTGGCATTGACTTGTAAAGTTTTTGCGAAAATTGTATTATTTGAGTAGAGCTTGTCTTAAAATTTTCAATAAATACAAATAATAATTAATAATTTTGTTTTTGAACTCTAGCTCTTCAATATATTTGTAAAATTGGGTAGTATATAATACTTCAATATGGGTCATGCTTTTGATAGCAAAAAAAACCCAAACATGATTGGCTGACTTTTTTTTGTTTTTTTTGTTTTTTTTAATTCTTCGTTCATTAATTTTCATCCATTTCCATCCGTTTTCAACACCGCTTATCCTGGTTAGGGTCGCGGGACCCTGGAGCCTATCCCAGCTGACTTCGGGCGAAAGGCGGACTACACCCTGAACTGGTCGCCAGTCAGTCGCAGGGCACATATAGACACGGACGACCATTCGCACTCACATTCACACCGTCACTGACTGGGAACTGAACCCACGCTGCCTGCACCAAAGTCAGGCGAGTGTACCACTGCACCATCAGTGTCATTCGTTTTCCGTTCCGCTTATCCTCACGAGGGTGGCGCGGGTGCTATCCCAGCTATCTTCGGGTGAGAGGCGGGGTACACCCTGAACTGGTCGCCAGGCAATCGCAGGGCACATATAAACAAACAATCATTCGCACTCACATTCACATCTACGGACAATGTAGAGATTTCAATTAACCTACCATGTATGTCTTTGGGATGTGGGAGGAAACCAGAGTACCCGGAGAAAACCCATACAGGCACGGGGAGAACATGCAAACTCCACAAAGGGGAGGCCGGATTTGAATCCGGGACCTCAAAACTGTAAGGCAGATGTGCTATAACCAGTCAGCTACCGTGCATACAGTCCAGCTTGGGGTTTTTTTTTTTTTGCATGTTTTCTTTTATTTTTTTTTCAAGAAAGTTGTTTTTTATCAGTGTTGAATAACCATTTTAAGAGATGTTAAATTGGGGGGTCTTAAGTAACGTCCAGTATTTTCAATCTCAGAAAGATTTAATTAGATAAGACTATAATATATGCTTATTAGTATAGGTATGGAAGTTGTCAATGACCTGTGTCATGAAACAAGTGTAAAATATTGTACATCTTGCTGTTTGTTCATATAAATCAAATAACAATTTTGAAAATGTTTAAAAAAGAAAGAGAGGAGAGTTAACTTTGCTTAAACCATATGACATTTGTACAGCGGTATACAGAAAGAAAAAAACACTCTGTGGGCTGCTGCTCATCACACACACTGGTAAGCATGACTGGCATTGATTTCTAAAAGAGACATGAATTGAGGATGGATCAAAGGTCTCTCTCTCTCTGTGTGCGTAACAAAAAGTCATGAAATATGTTTGGCAATCTAATGACACAATAACAAAGTGAACATGAATTTACTACAACTCCAAATCTGCAAAAGCCCTTTGTTAAGAGAATGCTCAATGATCAACAGAATTGCTCGTTTAATAATCAACGACACCCCTAAAATAAACAGGAACCCAAAATTTAAGTTTATCTGCTTTATATGCACCCATACCTGTGTTGTCTTTAACAGTGCTACTTCTTTTTCAATACAGTATCCAAAGCTTGAATCCGTGAGCTAAAGTAGTCCCAGTTCTTTCTGTAGAGTTACTCAGAAGTGCTTCATCCCACTTATGTACTCTCCACTGACACACACACACAGACACACACACACACACACACACACACACACACACATCACCACTTAAACCGTTTGACCAACATCTCCATGCCTGGACCTGCCGTTGTGTAATTGGACCGTTGTTCTGTTAGCCGCAAGAGGAAGTGCATCTTAGCTTTAAAACAGGACTGGTTAATGATTAAAAAGCTCATTTAACCTTACCTGCGGTCACAAGAACGCATGTTGTCCCACCCTTAAGTCACTGTTGGGGTTCACAAAAAGTTCAATCATAAAATTCAGAAGAATGTAGCTGTCAACCACTTCCACACAAGTGTATGTGCGATAACAACAACACCAAAAAAAACCTTCAAGTCAGGCTAACTCAATATTTGGTGGTAGTATTTACAAAGGTTGCAAAAGTATTCCAACTCACATTTAAAGATTATTGGTGAAAAAAACATCTGCAAAGACTGAGAACTACAGTATGCAGCAGTGAGTTGTGGAGATATCATCTCCAAATCCTGAATTTACAATAATTAAAACTCATTCATGTTGACATGGATATTTGAATTCAACAGTCGTCAATGGCATGAGTGAGTGAGTTTAACTCATGCGTATAGAATGATAAAATTACCCACTTGAGCAAACTTTTGCCAAATGCCTTTTTTCTATGTGCCACATCCCGATATACTTTTTATGTTCTCACAGCCCTGACAAAAGTAATTTATTTAAAGATTGACAAAGCAAATTTATGGCAACACTGTAGCGTGTTGAGTTTCTGATCATGTGAGAGCTCAAATGAGTGAAACAATTGTTGACACTTGATGTAGTATCAAAGTACTCGTTAACTGAGGGTGAATTGTAACGAAAGGGCTGTCAGTGACGACAAGGACGGCACTTTTGACATGACCCTATGGTAGGCAGAAAGACAACAACAAGGCAAGATGGACCGGTTTTAAAGAATGCCTGCTATGGGGAACATGAACACGCAGATGTAAGTTGTAGGAAGAAAGTGCAGTAGGGAATATTCAGTTTGATCATTAAATATCCATCAGTCAGTTATTGGATGCTTTTCGAAAGTCCAGTGAGAAAAGTCAACAGCTGAGGGCTCACAAGGTCATCTGCTATGGGCAATAATGGTAAGACGTGCTTATGACTTGTCTTTTGTTGTGAGGTGTGTCGACATAGTGTGACTCTGTGTCACTCCACAGTACTTAGATGTTCTGGCAGGTTTTACTGTCTTTTTGGATCTTTGAATAGTTATACGTGTAAAGTACATTTTGCACAGTCACTTAAGTCGTGAATGTGAATTATGACAACTTGAACTAGATAATGTCCAGCAAAATTCGACCTTTACAAGGACAATAATGCTCAGTTTTGATTAACATTGTCAGAGAGGTAACATTATGTTGCATTAAAATATATCATATCCCATTGTACAATATATCCTATCTATCCCAATTCAATTGTAGTCTCTGCTCTAATAGACTCAGATAGACAAGTGTGTCATCCACAAGCAATATATCCGCAAATAGTTGCCAGGTGCATTTATTTACAGAAATGCAGATAGGGGTGGGCGACTATTGCGGTTTGCGTCGGTTAGGAGGTCAGGCTCTATTTTTTATTTTTATTTTTTTAGATACACAAATTCTTGGAATAATGTTAAACAATGTAAGCGGTGTATTACAATTTATCTCTGTTAAAAGTGGCGTTTAAAATTGACTTGCAGAGAACTGACAAGAACTGAGGCAGACTCAATAGACACATCTCTCCGCAATAAACACACATTGTGGTGTGATCGCGTCAAAATCTACTAGAATGCTAACTGTCGTTAAAAACACTATCTGCGTAGCACATCTTTAATTCTGATTTGGGAACTTGTTTACAACATGTGGAAAAATGCCACACTTAAATTGATCTGATTTCAGTCAACGCCCTCTAACGCTTTTCACTATTCGTGCCCCTGCTATATGGCGGATTTTCAAACACTCGTTTTTCGTGGGTCTTTACAGTATAAAGGAAAGTCTGAATTTAGAGTTGAGTGCCGTCAGTGTACCACGACAATGTGCCATAGCATTCAAGGCAACACTGAAGTCTACTGGAAGAGATGCAGCATAATTAAGAGCAAGACGTGCCAGAGAAGGTCCCCAACTATCCATCCATCCATCCATTTTCTAACGCTTATCCGAGGTCGGGTGGCGGGGGCAGTAGCTTTAGTAGGGACGCCCAGACTTCCCTCTCCCCAGCCACTTCATCCAGCTCTTCCGGGGGGATCCAGAGGCGTTCCCATGCCAGCCGAAGGACGTAGTCTCTCCAGCGTGTCCTGAGTCGTCGCCGGGATGTCCTCCCGGTGGGACGTGCCCGGAACACCTCACCGGGGAGGCGTGCGGGAGGCATCCGAATCAGATGCCCCAGCCACCTCATCTGGCTCCTCTCGATGTGGAGGAGCAGCGGCTCTTCTCTGAGATCCTCCCGGTTGACCGAGCTTCTTACCCTAACTCTAATGGAGAGCCCGTACCCCCTGTGGTGGAAACTCATTTCGGCCGCTTGTATCCGGGATCTTGTTCTTTCGGTCACGACCCACAGCTCGTGACCATAGGTGAGGGTAGGAACGTAGATCGACTGTAGGGTAGGAACGTAGCGACGACTCAAGAAGGGGGTCCCCGACTAAGCTTCAGTAATAGTCATTGTTCCGACAGAGCGGGGACAATATATGCCTGTGAGCAGTGGCAGTTTCTGGTATGAGTGATATGTGTGGCCGTACAGGGCAGCATTTCTCTCCCTTACCCCTCCCCCCCAAAAAGTTATGTGAATTTGTTGTGCATTGACATCATAAAATGTAAATCTTCAGCATCTGTATGGGAAATTTACACCCCCTTGTGGAGACATGAGTGTTTTTCAAGAATTTTGCTAATAAAGTGAGAGGTTATCGATGTCAAGGTTGTACACAGATAGGGCGCAATTCAAGCTCGGACTGCCACTGCCTGTGAGTGATGTTGTATGCTCTACTCTAATGTTAGCCAATTACCACATTTCGCAGCACTATATATGTTAACTTTAAGCTAGTGCACTTTTGTTCAATGAATTTATATGTCCATCCATCCATCCATTTTCTGAGCCGCTTATCCTCACTAGGGTCGCGGGCATGCTGGAGCCTATCCCAGCTGTCATCGGGCAGGAGGCGGGGTACACCTTGAACTGGTTGCCAGCCAATCGCAGGGCACAGAGAAACAAACAACCATTCGCACTCACAGTCATGCCTACGGGCAATTTAGAGTCTCCAATTAATGCATGTTTTTGGGATGTGGGAGGAAACCGGAGTGCCCGGAGAAAACCCACGCAGGCACGGGGAGAACATGCAAACTCCACACAGTCGGGGCCGGGGATTGAACCCGGGTCCTCAGAACTGTGAGGCTGACGCTCTAACCAGTCGGCCACCGTGCCACCTGAATTTATACGTATTGATAAAAAATGTTGTTGTTTGATTTTTCATTCTCTTGTTTTATGGGTAAGTTTTACACTTTACCTCCACAAGAAGGGTTTTAATAACCTTAAACATGTTTAAAGCATGTTGGAGGAGATTTTCACCTGTCGTGGAAGGGTCTGGAATGTGCAATATTCTCCTGTGATCAGTGGTGGTTTCTGATATGGGCACCCGCATTCGGCATTCTGTGGGGTCGTCACTCGCACACCATTTGACAATTGGGCAAGGGGGCGCAATCAATGGCTGTCGCACAGGGCGCGTCATGTATCATGGATTCATCTCTGTGGGTTTGTGTTGTCAGGCAGTAGGGTAAATCCCACAGCGGTGGGGGTGGCTGTGGGGTTTGGCGTCCTGGCCATCCTTTTCACCATCGCCATTCTGCAGTTCTGCTACAAGTACAAGTGCAAAACGTGCAAAAACTGCTGCAAGAAAAATGGTGAGCAAGCAGGAAAACCTTTTCCTCTGAGGTTTTTTTTCTTTCTTTTCTCTAATTAAAATTATTTTGTCTTTTGTCTCTGTAGAACGGTCATATACAGACAGAGTGCTCACGTGAGTAGTTAAATATTATATATTGTACATAAATGAAAATGTATATTTTAAAGTTAATGTGTGCGTGTAGAAGCCCATAATGTAATAACAGCCCGTAACGTAATAATTTTTGGCCAATAACGTCATAACTTATTACGTTATTAAAAGAAATGTAAAAAATCTTAGCAAATGAAATAACTGATGTATTAATATAGCTTTTAACTTTTTATTTTGGGTTATAACTTTGAAAATGTGGACTCTCGATCTCTGTCTGTCTCTCGCAATCCCTCTCGCCATGTATTTGTCTATTTGACTTGATGGTTTAGCATCAGGTGGTCGACTGGTTAGAGCGTCGGCCTCACAGTTCTGAGGACCCGGGTTCAATCCGCGGCCCCGCCTATGTGGAGTTTGCGTGTTCTCCCCGTGCCTGCGTGGGTTTTCTCCGGGCACTCCGGTTTCCTCCCACATCCCAAAATTAATTGGCCATTAATTGGAGACTCTAAATTGCCCGTAGGCATGACTGTGAGTGAGACTGGTTGTTTGTTTCTATGTGCCCTGCGATTGGCTGGCAACCAGTTCAGGGTGTACCTCGCCTCCTGCCCGATGACAGCTGGGATAGCACTCCAGCAAGCCCGCGACCCTAGTGAGGAGAAGCGGCTCAGAAAATGGATGGATGGATGGGTTTAGCATCATCTCTAGTCGTGTCTGCTGCTCCTTAGCCTTTCAAACTACCTCCAAATGTAGTGGATGTCACAGGTTCGGGACTTTTATTATGTTATTGTCCAGTTATTACGTTATGGGCCTATTACATTTTACAAAGAGCTAATTTATTGTTATAGGCTGTTGTTAGGTTATTTGCTTCTACAATGATTAAGTTGAGTTTGTTAAATGTTTTCTCCACAGAAAGGTCGGCTTAAAAAAGTCTCCCCCTCCTTTCACCATCAGTGGCTTCAGAAAATGACCTGTCATCTCATTTTCATTAACAAGAAAGAAATGTGTTTTTTATGTGTGTGTGTTTATATATATATATTTGCCTGGACTCTATGTGATGTCACAAGTTAGACTATCAGCGATGTCGCTGTGAACTGCAAATATAAGTGTATTGTATATACACTCCCTTACTGTATTGAAAATATGACAAAGAAAATAAAATGTAACAACCACGTTGGTGTTAATAATGGTGTTTTTTCTTATGGTGTTCCATTAGAAAAAACTGGAGAGCACAAACATAACCCTACTGATGAGTTTCACCAGACAGCTTGGCAACAGCAAGTTACTCACCTCCAAATTTCACACATCTGCTTTCTTTTTGATATTTTCTGCCTGCTGAATTCTTAATGACTCATTGCTTTTCTCGTAATATGACTCAGAAACATGTTTCTGATGTCTCGGCTGATGAAAATAACAACACCTATAAAGGTCAGTGCTTTCTGTTTTCAACCAAAACATCATTGCAAAAAAATATAACAATTCATTTGTAACTGAATTTTTTTCATTTTTAAATTTTTTTTATGATGATTATTATTATTTTTATTGTATTTACTTTGACTTGCGAGCGCAAACTTGAGACGTGTGCTGTATGGTGGCAGTGAACTCAACTCACTTCCCAACGAGCAGCAATATGGCAGATGAATGATAACAATTCTTAAAAAAAAAGTCTTCAACCTATTTATTGCTACTCCCAGTTGGAGTTTGTTGTCAAACTAAACATAAAACAAAGAGATTTGCCCATAGTGTATTTAAAACAACAACATAACTGACTTCGGAAAGGCGGCCGCCCCGATAATAACACTATACAAAACACCATAGACAGGCTAACAAACAGTGTCAGTGTCATGGTGTAGTAACCCTTTAAGCAGCAGATTGTTTTGATCACAAACGGTGTAGCAAGACAAGCATATATTATTTATCCTCGTCGAAGAATGACTAATATTACTGCAGCTTACTGAGGAGTTTTGACTGGATCCATGTATATGCATGTCTATATTATACTGCCCCCAGGTGGCCAAGGCGCACACACCAAGATGAGCATCACAATGTCCACTGAATTGAAGCAAAAACTGTTGAATTCTTTTATATTGTCTTTAATGATGTCATTACTGAATGTTTTATAATTTACAATATTTTAGAGTGCTATTTTTCTTATGAAAAACGATAAATCTTTTTTTTTTGGGTGGGGGGGGGGGGGGGGCGAGAATGGATTAATGGCATTTCAGTTCATTTCAATGGGGAAATAATATTTGAGCTACGAGGGTTCTGAGTTAAAGTGGTCATGGAACAAATTGAACTCAGATCTCAAGACACCACTGTATAGGTATATACGTATTTGGTTATATTCCCATTACCAGTAAATGTATTTTATTACTGCAGAATTAAGGTTGCATATTGTTACTTTTCAACAACATACAGTATCTCCAAATTAACTAACCCTTTATTTTATGTTTTATTCCCAAAACAGCAAAGGATATATTTTTTATTTGTGTTGTATTTCATTGGATAACAATGTTGTTAATTGTTGTTAAAAAAAAAAGCGTTAATTGTGGAGAAACATGCTTTTTATAGGACAGCTATAAATGATTAATTAGCATGACTAATAAATTAAAAAAAGTGTTTTCTGCGCTACATAGGATAGGATGTCTTTTAAAACACAAACTGTTTCTTGAAAGAGGAAATGATTTTCTTTCAGTTCATCAGCTGAAACTTTTTTTCTCTCTAGTAGAGTATTTGTATGGGAGGCAGCAAGTTGTGGTCCAGTTTGTGTTATATCAGTAAATACAATACATCTAGTTGTTTTTTTACATTTTTTTTTATTTCACACAGTCTGTATTTAACACTATAATAAATATTTCAAACAGAGAAAGACGACACATACAGTATAATGACAATCTTACAGAATTAAACCTTACATACTATTCATTTTCCATGCGCATATTGTATGTTATGTACGGTCAGTTTTGACCTGGGCCTATAATGTCCATATCATAATTGTCGATATCAAATTATCCACTAAAATGTGTTAATAGCCTGCGTGACAATAATAATTTGATGATTAATCCTTAATCAGTGTTTCAGAGGCAAGGGAAGATTTATTTTTTACACCACTCATTTTTGAATAAAAAACATCTATCAAACAATGTCATATCCAATGTAGCCCAAGATGTTAAAGTATCATTCTTCTTGTTCACTTTCAAGATTCCCCCATGACGTTTTGAAGACCAACAGGTCAATGATTCTGTTACCACTCCCATAACAAAACACACATTTATGACGAGATTCCTATCCCTATATATATATATATATATATATATATAGAGAGAGAGAGAGAGAGAGAGAGAGAGAGAGAGCTGTCAAATGTCAAAACAGACTAAATTTGATCTGATCAGTATGTAAGGGTTAAGTATAATAAATATGAAAAACGCCTCTGCCTCATGACATAATCAAAATCCAATCTCAAGACACTTTTGACAGTTCCTGCCTGTAGGAGTTTAGGAAAGGCCACGAAACAAACAATGTCACACTGTCCATGTAAATTCCCTCAACGGTTTCACTTCTGGCCCACTTCCTTTTCAGCAGATGTGACATTCTGCCTGAAAGCGCCTTTACTTTTACATTTCCTTCCTAAAAGCATGTATTTGCCGTATTTCCTACGCGCAATTTTTTTCTTCACTCCTCCAAACTAACTCAGATAGGCAGAAAGGAATGGAGTAGTATTCTAAAGCAGCAGTTATTTTTTTGTCAGCATATTTCGAAAGGTGTCCCTAGTGAGTCAGTTGTTATCCAGCTGTACGTCACGAAGCGAGATGGCCAAAGTGTTCATGTTGAGGTCCATCTCTTGTGTCAGAGCTGTTAGCAGAGGGAACGCGTCTGTTGTTTCTATCCGTGTCCTTCTTGTATCATTTGAAAAGTCTTTGCTCAGCGCGCTTCTGTGCTGTTGGATCGTTTCAGCCTCGTAGACAATGCGTTTGAGGCACCAGGAGCACTTAGCTGCACCTGAGCAGATACAGGACCGAGGACCTGCCCGGTAGCCCGAGACCACTTTGGCCAAGACTGGACACGGATGGATCTGCTTTGACGCCTCGTGGCGGTGACTCTGCAGGGCGGGGTTCTGCCTGCGATAACTGTCAAATCCTTTGAGGCATCCGCTCTCCTGTCCAATCGTGTTCATGGTAGAGGATTCCAATCGGCACCCGAGTCCCACCCCGCTATCCTCCCTCCTTTTCTGAACTGCGTCAGGCTGCTGGGGATACACTGTCCCTCCCATACTCCAACAACCACTGTCCTCTTGTCTCCTTGGAGAACTTCTTATATGTCGTTCCGTAGCATTGCACTCCACGCTAACGCCGCTGTCCAGGCTTGTCCTGCTGTTGTGTTCCTCCGAACGCGCGGCCTTGTTTTGAGAGAATTCTGCGCAGTTTTTCACTTTAGCGCCACGGCCAGACAAGAACCAACCTTTGTCTGTGACCACTTCCATAGGCCCTTCTCCGACAGTGAGCGGGTGCCAGCCATGCACAGGGGATTTCTAGTAAGAGAGGAGAGAGAATTAGCCCGGTAGCCTCGGTTTGTATTCAAATTGTGTCCTTTGTGATAGTTTACTAGTTCCGTTTCATAATTGTGACCAGTACAACATGTCAGTTAGGGTAACCAGACATCTGTATTTGAGACATATCATAACCTCTGATGGAGATTAGGAGGGAATTTAATTGAAGTCAAGGAGCCTCTTCAGAAAATTTATTATTGTAGCCTTTATACCACCTTTCCTTAAAGTCCCTGTGAAGTCAAAATCAATGTTTTCTAAATTTGACACACAGAAAGGGAGTGAGTTGTCAACAACCCTGACAAATTTCGCCAAATATATAAATGAGGCTTCAAAATCGTGAAGAATCAAGCCGTTCTGTCTGCTCTCACACGTTGTGGGCGTGCCCGCTGAATGCGCTGAAACCCCATCCCGCTCAACTGTCAGCTGTCAATCAAATACCTTTATTACGACCTGGAAAATGTGTTGCTATTTCGTCAAGCATCTTTCTTATGCCTACACATAACTACATGTTTTAGCCGTGAAAAAATATATCCGCTTAAAGCCGCCGATGGTTGGAATATATCCCAACAGGTTGTTGCAGGGCTTTTCCACGCTGTGAGAACGAGTCACTCTATAGTGGCCATGCCAGTGTGAAGACCCAGTCCACATGCTGGCTGTCAAGTCAGCCCCCCGCCCCCTTCTTTTCCCTTCCTGTCATTTCCACCTGTCTCACCGCAATGTGCGGCACTCATGGCCGACAATGTGGCCCTCTAAAGCGGCCACGCCAGCAGACTATAAAAAGGGAAGATGCATTTTCGGGGTGTAGCCATAGCTAGCTTGCTAACTGCACCTTGCAATTGCTGCTCACTGAGCTGCATGGGAGTGAACACTCCATAAAAATTACTGTATGTAATAAGGGAGGGGGATTCATGCCTGAGCCCAAATTGCTTGCTCCCAAAAAATTAGGAAAACTGCAATGGTGAAAAACAGTCTCACGCAATTGAGTACTACAAACAGCAGTTCTGAGTCTCTGCATTATTTTCAAACATGTTTGATATATTTACGAAACAAATCTCTGAATTCACTTTACAGGGTCTTTACCCTTGGTGGAAAACGTCATCGAGATGTAAAGGTGCTTCTTTTCCCAAGTGGGAAAAGACCGCATTATTTCAATTAAATTTGACTCCACTCAGACATCGTACTGCTGACATCTGTAGCTTGAAACTGCAGTAAACACGTTGACCCCGACCCGTAAAGTCGGTGGCTTTGAATATTTCTGCCTTAAAGCATTGTCGGAAAAGTGTCACCTCGATCGAAAACCACCAGCTTCTGGTGTTCCCCAAAAAAATCAGTCTGTAATGTTCAAAGGTTTCACTTAAGTGCAGGGAGTGAAACAGTACTTTTACTTTTACCAGAGTACTTTTGCCACCTCTGCATTTCTGACACTGCTTGTGCAAATCATTGGAAGGTCTCTCATGTCAATAAATATAACGGAACCACGAAGTCAAAGTGTGAGTCTTTCCTGTTTTATAATCTGATCTGGAGCTCTATGCCATCTCACTACATTGTTACTTCTGTCAAATTAGTTATGTGACCACAATGTGTTTTTTTTTTTTTTTTTTTTTTGTCTAATTGTTCACATTATCTTGTCAAATGTATGTATATTTTTTAGACTCTCTCGCCCCTTCCCCATTTTCCAAAAGCCTAAATATGATCACCTGACATCAGTGCATTAACTGTGTTTGTGTTTGCATACCAATGCAGCAGGCGTTTTCGCTGGACGTTTCAGGTGGCAAAGGAGGCCGATTGCCAAAATGGCGGCGACAGCCAACACGCCCAGAGTCGTCAGGGATGACACCGAAATTATGAACCATTCTGGAAGAAAATACAAATAGTTGTCTTTCAATGTTTCCTTGACTGACATGTTTCAAAATATGCTTAGGTTTTTATTGTAAAAGAAGCAATAACTCCACTATCCAGTTAGCATAGCTAAAGGTGGGAAGATAAACTACTCGACGAAGGAATGGAGACTGAGCCAATACATAACCTTACCTTTATCTTTTTTGTTTTTAACATTGTGTTGAGTAAATCATTTTGATCGCATTTTTTATTTTTAGGGAGGTAAATCGTGTACATGGCTAAGTTTTGATGCTAACAATATCTGCTGGGTTTATGGACTAGCAAGATAACTATCCAAAAGGTTAACATGTAGAGAGATGGGATATGCAGTTAATTTAAATTTCATTTAATTTTATTATAAAGACTTAAACTTCTCTTTATCCTTGTAAAAATGTTACCTGTAACATTGCCTATACAGTATAATAACAGTTTTATGGTGGTGAGAGCGATTCACTTTATTCTTTGGCCTCATGTGTTTGCCCACCTTGCTCTGGAAGTAGTAGGCACTGTTCTGGGGACAAATTGCTCCTGGACAAAGCACCGTTTCCCTCCACCATAATTTTGACGCAGTACTCGACCCCCCACCGGAGAGAAGTGAAGGTTATAGACCCCTGATCCACATCCTCTGTCAGGTACGCTGTTGTCTCCTGTAAGATTAGAATGACAATATATTATCATTTATATTGTCAATTCATCACTTGATCAGGCATTTTTTTTAATTTTTATTTTTGGATTTTTCCCTCAAAACCTACTTTCATATCCACGTTGTCATTTCTGCTTTTTTCCTCTAGGTGGATGATGTATGTGACCCCAAAGGGAAAGAGCTTTCTGAGAATGGGTTTTTGATGAACATGAACCGTGATCTTGCTGGAGGTAGCGTATAACGTGAAGGAAGGAGGCTGCAGGTTGCCTGTTAGGTAAGAGAATTTGGGCCTTAAGTAAGCATGCACAAGAACTGAACAGCCAAAAACATGAGTGCAGTAAACAAATGTCATAACAAAACATAACTTTTATTATCACTGAAACTGTAAAAAAAAAAAAAAAAAAAAAAAAGGAATGCAACAAAATTACACTTGAATGCTCAAGAAAAATGACCCGAAAAAAATCTTGATCCAGATTACACTGAAATGTAATCAAAACTTCCTTGGGCCATGACCTAACCCTCCAAAAATGTTGTTAAAACCAATTAAGTACATTTTGTCTTATCCAATGAGCAAACCTCAGAAAGCTTATCAGAGGTAACAACTTAAAATGTAACATAATTGACTAGGGAGCCATTTTGGGTCCTGACACTAATGTTATTCCATCATTTCATAACGGAATGTAGCTTAATGCAATTTAACTTAGCATAATTTAGCTACCTCAGATGAAAACTGGCCAGCGAACTGTTTTGGATGAGGTAACATAAGTTAGTAACGCAACATAAGTAAACATAAGAGAGTAACATAATTAAAAATAATGACCACGGAACTGTTTTGGATAACATAAGGTAAGGTAATATATGAAAACATAACATAGCACAACACAACATAACATAAACTAGAAAATCTTGGAGGAATATTAAAGTAACATAATAACAGCATAATAATAATTAGCATAACTTAAAAGCGCAACATAAGTGTCCCCAAAAAAGTGACCAGGAAACAGATTTGAATAACGTAACAAAATGTAATGTAACGTTACAAAACATGACATAACACACAAAACAACACAATATAACAAAGTTGAAATTCTTGTCAGAATATTAAAGTAACATGATAAAATATGTTAGCATAACTCAATGTCGCTTTGCAAATTTTGGTAGGTAACAATTACTGTTACAAAATAAATAAATAAATATTACTGGGGAACGGATTTTGATAACATAACATAATCTAAGAAAAACATAACATAGCACAGCACAACACAGCAACAGAAATTCAAAAATCTTGGTGGAAACGTAACATAATATAAGTGATCGTTACTCAATGTCACATCGAGCAACATAACAAAGCACCAGGGAACTGATTCGGAAAACGTAACATAACATAAGACAACATGACATAGCAGAGCATAACACAACACAACATTACAGTCTTGATTTTTTTTGGGGGGGCAGAATATTAATTAGCATAACATAATTTGACATTATTCAATGTAATTTAAGTATAACCCGACAATACACTTCAATAGGGAGCCGTTGTGGTTTCTGACACTAAGTTCGGGAAATACTACCACAACACAGCATAACATAACATACAGTACATACAACACCATAATATCTAGTGTTGCTTACCTGCATTTGGGAGGAATTTCTTCACCATCCATGCTGATGTGTTGTTTTTGTGTACTGTCTGAACCCTGACCTTATAGCCAGCGGTGTAGACATGTATGAGTCCACTTAGGTCGCAGTAGGTCTTTGTGATCCCTGTGCAGCTGAGCACCATGGCCCATTCACCAGCAATCCTGATAACACAAATCCCACCTGTCAATAACTGGACGGGCCTCATTGTATAAGATAATACACGTCAATATTTACAAAGTTCTCTGAGCTTGGTGAATGAGGTGTTAATTCATTTCATTATTATTATAGTTGCTAACATACTTTGCCATTTGCACATTGTACTGGATGTCAGACGTTGCGTTTTGGGATTGCTTCCAAAGGACAACCACCTCACCATCCTGAACATCCACAGATAGTTTGTTAACCTGAGGGACACCCACTCCTGTATTACAGACAAAAAAAAGAACTCAACATTTTATATTGTCAATATAAAAACATAAGAGAGACAGAATAACATCACAGAGAAAGTCTACTGAGTGAAATGTCTTGCATATCATTCAGTGGCTCTATGATCCTAAGGACAGTGAGTTTCCATTATAACTGTATACAGTTTCTCATGCGCACTAGAATGTTCACTCGTTGAACAAAGCCTTTTTTGGGTGCGCATGAAAAAAACTTTCTGATGCCACAAGAACATTTTTAAGTTTTAGTTTTTACTTCAACCCCCCAATGACCCTTTCGGGGTTCTGTACATGTTTTTTGTTACACTGTGGAAACTATTTAAACATGAATATCTCAATCGGGATATCATACAACTGTTTATAATAAAATGAAATTTTACACAAAATAGATTTACATTGACCATAACCATGATACTGTGATGGACAAAAAAATCATTGTCAGGAAAGGATAGCAGTGCATCCAGAAAGTAAAAACACTGGTGTTGTATGTAGCAAAAAAAAAAAAAATGTATTCCATATGCTGGAACATTTTTTCATTATGCTGACACTCAACTAAAAACAAAAACTAAACAGCCACTGAAATAAAGTGGTGTACATATATGAAAGTCCAACATTAGACAATTGAAGATAACATAATCAACAAAGGTGTTGTTACCTGAGACACAGTTGACGATGGAAATATGCATAAGAGCGATGACAAGTGTCTTGTTGATCATAGCTATTCCTGGTACTTGCACAGATGTCCTCATTGAGTGACAAAGTGGCATCCTACAACAGCTTTTGAATTAGTCCCTTACTCCGTGCGCCATCGAGAACAATAGAACCAAAGAGACATTTCTGAGACTCAGCTGATCTGCTGTGTTGGTGTTCGTCCGAGAGACGTAAGAAGATGAAGAAGAGAATATAGCTGACTTTTCAAAGAGCTCTCCAAAAATCATCCCCACCGCTGCTCCGCAACGTCACATGACACATTTCCTGTTGTGATGTTCTCTCACAGGTCTCAACAAGACTACCTTCCTCTTTTGCGTTTGACTCTCATTTTATTGGCTCTTCACCAACGTGCATGACGTAAAGCACTTCTCCAAAGGGCTTTCGCAGAAACGTTTGCCTGAGACAAGCCATTGAACAATTTTAGGACTTCCCCAGTTCAACTCATTTTGAATGTTGAGTTTCAGGACTGGCCGTGATGTACCTCATGTCCACAAGTATTTCGACAGTTTCAGAGATTTTATAATTTTGGCTCTACACACCAATACTATGGATTTAAAATAGAACAATGACCATGAAATTTAAGCTTTAAATAAAATAAAAGTAAATAAATACAAATATTCCGATATATACAGTATTTATACCTTTTTAGACAAGCAAGATAAATATTATATAGTTAATGATGTGAAAAAGTGTTTTCGTTCATCTGTGTTGTCTGACTTTGTGATGTACTTCCAGTCTGGGGTGCAAACTTTACCAAGTGGACCTTTTCAGATTCCAGTTTTTGCTTTGGAACTTTCATTTCCTTTCCTACCTGAGCGAGATGACCCAGAAGTTAAATTGATAAAAATGCTTAGGAAACGTGCCATGATGCAACCTTTAACCCACCTTTACCATTGATTACTACTGACCAACGTTTATGAAAGGAAAAGAGATATTTGTTACTCAAAATCTTTTACGGCAACAATATTTAAGGCAACAGGCCACCAAAGAAAGTTAAAACACTCTTTGCAAAGATGCGACAAAGTACTTACAGTATGTCAAGAAAACTTAAATCCAATTATTTTTTAACAGTGCTGTCTGTCGTTGTGTCCTCCGGGCCAAAGAGGAAAAGAACCATCCGGACTGTTATGGACGCAAATTTCAAAAGCCAGCATCTGTGATGGTATGGGGCTGTGTTAGTGGCAATGGCATGGGCACCATGAATGCTGAAAGGTACATACAGGTTTTGGAGAAACATATGCTGCCATCCAAGCAATGTCTTTTTCATGGACGAGAATGCCAAACCACATTCTGCACGTGTTACAACAGCGTGGCTTCATAGTAAATGAGTGCTGGTACTAGACTGGCCTGCCTGCAGTCCAGACCAGTCTCCCATTGAAAATGTGTGGCGCATTATGAAACGTAAAATAGGACAACAGAGACCCCGGACTGTTGAACAGCTGAAGCTGTACATCAAGCAAGAATGGGAAAGAATTCCACCTACAAAGCTTCAACAATTAGTGTCCTCAGTGCCCAAACGTTTATTGAATGTTGTTAAAAGGAAAGGTGATGTAACACAGTGGTAAACATGACCCTGATGATGAGAAGTGGCTCAGAAAATGGATGGATGGATGTTTTTATTTTTAACACATGTTTATGTTTAACACAACGTCCCAACTCCATTGGAATTGGGGTTGTACAAGAGATATGACCACATGGGTGCAGCATTCTTGCCTTGCCTTGCCTAACAATACCTGTATCGACAATCGCAAGCCTACTTCCCTAAACCAAATGTCTTTCATAGTACCAAGACAGACCTGTGGGGGGCAACGTAGTGCCACGGGGAATCCAGATCATCAGACAAATACAACGAATAAATAAAAGAAGCTAGGTTAAGTGTTATCTTATCTGAAAATTAAACAGCGGTGTCAAACTATTCTCCTTGTCATTTTTTTTCTGATGAATGATTTGTGAAGCCTGTTCTACAAACACTCAACACATCCAGTTGCGAACTTCAGGATATTGCACTCAGCACTTTTTCTGATTCGTCAGTGCAACAGCTGGGCCACTTCACATTTTCAAGATTTACACACCTATGAAACCAGGCTTCGCGTCCTGTAAAAACATCCCAGAAAGTGAGGTTTGTATATTGATAAAGATTCAGAAAGTAAACAGTACTTTAGCTTGGGTGAAAGTGCGTCTGCATGCTACTGTAGATGCCACATTTTTTATGAAACCTCTTAAATTAAAGCTGTTATTCCAAATCCATTATGGAAAAAAGAATAACATAACTGAAAAATGGGTGGTCTTTATGTCTCTTTGAAGACGGAAATGATTCATATTTAACTACTACATGTGAATTTCACATGCACAATCTGTGTGGAATATATCTACTTCGGTGACCTCACAACCCTATCTACACACCATATATAAAGATCCTTTTTTTACTCAGTGATCATGTTTGTCATCAGTTTCCGCTGATTATTTAAGGACATGCATCATATATTGTACAAATGCACATAGATATATAGTTCCTGCCGGTAAATTAAGATCTTTTTTTTTTTTTTTTTTTTTTTTTTTTGAAATTTGACTTAAAACATCATTTAAACTTATTCTTAAAGTTGTAAAAAGGGTCATGATGAATCATCTCATTAGTTTTTAGTTGGTTCAAATAGATTATAGAAGCATTAATTGAACAATGTTTTGTAAATTCTGAACATGCATGCTTAAGGGATACCTACAGTATTTCTTCACAAAAGGATCTTCACCACCATTTCATGTATGGTCTCTTTTAAACAGCATTTGTCCATTTGGAAAGGGAATGTTTGCTTCATTTTTTAGGCTACTCAGTTGTTTTCGCCGCTTGACTGACAAGAAAGTCATTTTACATTAAATGTCAGCAACCTCAGTTTCCCCTTCTGTTTCTCACCTCTCCTGTTTTTTTTCTTTATTTGGTAACTTGACATGTTTGTTTCTTCCTGCATGCAAACACCACACGGAAAAGGAAACTGCTGAGAAGTGGAAGTAAACTGACTCAACAAGTGCTTATGGTTCTATGTTAGGTTATTCATAAAATATTCCAGGTTGAGCGAATTGGAGAAATAATGCAACATGGCTGCGAGAAATAGGCAACAATGTAATCTGACATTGCGGTCCCTTGAGATACAAGTGGCTCGGGTTTTTGGAGATACGAGCTGCTTTTTTTTTGCTTTGATTTACGATCAAAACGTTAAGATTCGAGCGCCAACATTTTCAAAAAAACTGTAATTTATCATAATCCAGTTCAAAATACTTCATCGATCACACGCTAACGGAATATAGTATGCATAAGATGGGCTATTTAAAATCTAACATATGCACTCATTGTACTGAAAACACACTCGAAAATATCGCTGCTAAATATAATAAACAAATGGATAACTTTAAGAAAAACTGGTCACATTTCATTCAAATGATGAACCTTCAAGCTTGATTCTTGTCCGCCTGGGAAAGAATGTCATACAGCAATGTAACGTGTAATGTAAATGTAATGTAATGTGACCAAATCATATCTTCTCATTTTAGACTCCTGTGCACGCCATAGGGTCACTTGCCTGTACTTGAACTCCTAACCTTCTAGCCCCGAATCTGCGGCCTCTGGGGATGCTGGACCTGTCTCCCCCAGCTCCTCTTGGGTCGGGTTTTGTCCGTGTTGCCCTCCTTGGAGGGGCTGCTCATGGTCCCTGGGTGCCGGGGAGGTGCCAGCTGGCCCTACTCCGGGGGCCTCATCCTGGTCTCCGGATGTGGCGATGGGGGCCGTGCTGCTGCCTGTGTCCTTCTCTTCCCGATCTGCCGTGGTCGTTGCCCCTCTCTCTCTTGGGCTGTGTGGGGTCCCCGGGTGAATTTTTGGTCTATGGTAGGGTGTCGGCGCTTCCCGCCTTAGTCAGGTCCGCCTTCCGTGCCCCGTACTGGTCGGGGGCGTATGGGGGTGATTAGCTGTGGGGTGGGGAGTATCTGACCCCCTTTTCTCTTTGGTCTTCCAGCCAGTCGGGCCGGGCCAGACCCGCAGGAGTCTAGCCTCTCACTTCGCGCACTCTGCACATTTGTGTTACTCACATTGTACATATTACATCTGTACTGGTTTCCGGTATGCCACCCCCATCACCACCACCCTTCTCTGACCTGCCGGTCCTCCAGTTTTAATGCATAATACGCCCATCTGTGGGAGGAGGGCAGCGTCAGGCTGGGGAGGACACTCGGCCAGGTGCCCCGGCACTCCGGCCTGCTCGCTGGCCCGTCATGCTTTTCCCCCGTGGATTTTTAATGCACCACATACATACACACATCCTTTGGGGAGCTGGTTGGCCTGGGTGGAGGTGTCTGTTATGGGTCATCATTGCCCTGTGACCGTCTCGCCTCACACCAACCGGTCTCCCCAATTTTAATGCACTACACACCACCACACACGATCACGGTATGGGGATAATGGTTGCCAGTCAGGGACCAGGTAACCATAGTAATAGGGTGGGTGGTGGGTCTTCACAATTCTCTTGGCTTGACTCCTGGGGGCTGACTAAACATATATATATAAACATACAATAATGAGAATTACACATTGTGTACTCAAAACAACCACGCACATTTTGTTTAGATAAGTCTGTTTACACTCATGCTAAAAATCAATGCAAAACACAAAAGACGGACTAACTAATTGCATTGTTGCTGAGGTGTTATAACCATTTAAGCAACCGATATTTGAACACAAACGGTGCACCAACATGTAGACAGACAATACGACAGTACTCATATTTTCTTTATCCGCTGCGAAGAATGACTAATATTGGTACGGCTTACTGAGGAGTTTTGACTGACTCCATGTACAATTGTATGTTTGTTATACTGTCCCCTGGTGGCCAAGATGCACAAACCAGAAGGAGCAGCACAATGTCCATTGTCATTAGTGTATGTTTTTTATTTTATTTATTTTTTAAATATAAATTACAAGATCATAGCGTGCTATTTTTCATATTAAAAAGACATTACAATTGTTTTTGTTGTTGCTGGCATTTCTATTCATTTCAATAGGGAAATAGGGGAAATAAAACATGTTTAAACAACCCCCCAAAATATGTTAGCTTTTACTAATTACTGCATTGCTTTTAGTTGGAAAGCTTGCAAAATTGTCTACTAAATCATAACTCTAATGAAGGACTTTTTGTTGTTGCTGGCATTTCTATTCATTTCAATAGGGAAATAGGGGGTGTTTGTAGCAGCCACTGCTATTGGGGGAGAAGCTGTTCATAAGTCTGGTAGTGTGAGAACTGTAGCATCAAAAATCAACATTTTTCTATAATGTAAGAATAATTCAGTTCAAGGCATCTAGTGTACTTTTCAATATAAAACATGTTTAAACAACCCCCCAAAATATGTTAGCTTTTACTAATTACTGCATTGCTTTTAGTTGGAAAGCTTGCAAAATTGTCTACTAAATCATAACTCTAATGAAGGACTCTTCAACAGGCCTGAGGGACAAGTACTCAAGCCAGCAACCTTCCCAATTTGCTCGGCATTACAAACTATATTATTGAAGCTATGCTACCCCCTGATGGCTGGAGTTTGTACCACTTAAGTATAATATAATATCCATCATTAAAGAGTTTGCAGTTAGAAGTAAGATAAGGAAACTTATTAGCACACATGGAAGCAAAATCAGATCAGACGACAAAATGTAATATTAAGATAATACTGTACAATATAAGTACAATTTTATTGATGTATTTATATATTTTTATGAGCATGAAGCTGCAATAGGGCCACATTCCAAAATGCTGCATTTTTGGTTAATTGAGGTTCCCTAGGTGCGAATGGTTGTTTGTTAACGTTATCAATGTGACCTAGAAACTGTACAATGCATCTCTTTTACTGAGTGGAGATAAAAAAAAAAAATAAACAACTAGATAATGAGGTTGTACAAGTGTGCACACCCTCTTACATCTAGGAATGTGCCTTGGTTCAGGATGAACCCATCTTGTTAAATGCAGTCCGCACACACCTGCGACCTTTCAAAGTGCCTCTGATTAAACCCAAATGAATTTCAGCTGTTCCAGCAGGCTTTTCCAACCTGTTTTCTTTGTCTTTTCAGCAGAACCCTGAAGGTTTTGCACTAATACTGAGAGGTATTCAGAACTGCTCATAATACCGCCAGCTCGTCTGCGGCTGAAGAAAACCAGCCTCAAAGCATAATGCTGCCACCACCATACTTCACCGTAGGTAGGGTTTTCTTTTGATGATAACTCATGCTGTCGTTGTGCCGAACATACCTTTTGGAATCATGGCCAAAATGTTCAACCTTGGTTTGCTGAAAAACACACTGGAAATCTCCTAAATACATATGGGAAAATGTGTTATGGTTGGATGAAACCAAGGTTGAACTTTGGTATATGATGATATTGTCTGTTTACTTCCTCAATGTGAAATCTGGCCCTTTTTAGTTGAACGATCCAGACTCCCACAAACACCTTGGACAGTAAAATTCAGAATAATTAAAATTGGATAATTTGGAGTGACACACCTGATTGCCCAAAGTCAGCTGGGGTAGGGTAGGCTCCAAACTCACCTACAACTCTGAACTGGATAAGTGGTAGAAAATTGATGTTAACAGATTGAGAAAAAAAATATATATATCATTTTATTTGTTTTCAGTACTGCTTTTTATGCATACTCTGGTCATTATATTTGTCCTCAACAATTCTAGATTACCCCAAACATGTTTGGCATTTGAGTAGCTTTTTGTAACATGCTTGTTTTCATTCAGACACTCATGCAAATTGACCCCAAAATGCCCATATGGAAGTTTAAAAAAACAAAACAAAAACAAAAAACAGTGGCCCCTTGACGGCTCAACTGGTGTCACTTGAGCCACACAATAGTTTCACGTTCCTGAACCAGCAGTGGTGGTCTGTGGCTGGAAGGAAACGGTCGGGCAGGTGTGTAAACTGCTGGGCATGCCCAACTTGGATAAAGATTCAGATTTGAAGTGTGCAGGTAAGGGTCGTTTACATTCACAGTAGAGAAAAGACACTTGAAGGCAGATGTGTCAAAGTGGCGTTTGTCCACTTGAGGATGTGAACAAGCTCCACCCATACGGTGACACCTCAACTCTCCGCTTGTCTTGCAATCACTGATTCCGATGGCAACTCTTAACCCGGTAGGTTCTCTATTTTTCTTCCTTTCGGGTGCTCTTTTGTTCCCTCGGGTTCTTTTATTCTTTATGCTCATACTTCCGTATACTCATACTTTACCTTATACACTGAAATCCATGTTAACTTACAAAAGGGGTTTGTTGTAATAATCTGTAGTTGGATAGAAGACAGGAAACTTGACATGATCGATTGTTGTTGGGTACCTGTACATTTTTTTTTTTTTTTTTTTTTTTAATAAATTGAACACAAATGCATAACAGAAGCTATATTATGATAGAAAGTAGGAAAATAAACAGATGTCATTGTTCAGCACAGCTTACATGTTCAAAAGGAGTAGGAAGTAAAACTTAGCCAGTCCCATCCTGTTAACATTTTATGAAATGATATAAATGTGGTTTTCTTTCACGGGTATCTTGCCATAGTGTTGGTTTCTTCTATTATATGTAGTGGGGGAGACTTCGTCTGCATTTTAGGTCATTTCGTCCACTAGTTTAGTCAAAACTTAGTTATTCTTAGGGAGTTTGAATTTCATCATTTACATAAGATGATTTGTTACAGATCTTGCAATATATTATGGATGAAAAACTATTTTATAGCACTTGATTATTGGCTTTAATTCATTAGTTGAATCTGTGATAATAGTGTATCAAACTTTGTCCCATCAGGTGTGCCTTCTCTTTTGATTCACGGTGAAACTGTAACCTTTCTGGTAAGGTGTGAAGCTGTAAAAATGACATTTGACAGTCATTTTCTATGACAATGACGTAAAATGATCTGCGCACGATAGCTGGGAAATATGATAAACCTGCTCTTCCGCCTGTTTCATCTAGGTGATTTTGCCTCAATTAGTGCTCGGTTCCTGCGGGGCTTTATAGAAACTTGACCACTGAGTTGTGGAAAAGGGGTTGCGAAACACTAAAAAAAAAAAAAGTCAATTCTCAAAGCTTGAGTTCTTGCATTCTTTGTATTTCCCCTTGTTTAGAAAGCGATGAGCACATCTTGTATGCCGTCAGGTGACACTGCAAAGTGCTAATCCTGAGCACAAACAAGTTTAGCTGGATGTCATTGTTCGTTTGAGGTTTCACTCCTCCAAATGTTCCAGTTGAAACTTCGACGAAATTGCTTCTTCCAAAGCAAGCCATTTTGAACATTGAGGGAGAAAAGGACATGTCGAGCTGTTCAGTGAATTCTCATTTGTTTGAATGGATATCTAAGTCTCAAAAGATGTGCCATTTTTTTTTTTTTTCTCCCATTCAATACTACTTGAATAACCCTTTAATCAACTAATTTTTGAACACAGTGCAGCAACATATTTAGACATTCAATATAACAGTTCTCATATATTCTTTGTCTGCGAGGAGCAAAGACTTCTATACTGTACTGACCGCCGTATAGTACTGAATGTTTCTCTTGTACTGCCCCCGGATGAAATTGTTGTTGAAATGGCATTGTTTTTATAAAGTACAATTATAGTGCTATTTTCCCTCATTAAAAAAAGCCTTTCTTTGAGAGGCTGAAACTGATTGGCATTTTCAAATGGTCATTTCCGTTAGATGTGATCGTTTTTATGGAACATGTAAAACTCCTTGGCACTACTGTATTGTCTCTGTGGGCTCTCATTTTACCCCTCAAGTAGAAGACACTTGAGTCACAAGGCTCACTCTGCCCCATGTTGTCATGGTAATGCAAGATTTGCCATTGTTTAAGCAATCATCCATTGGATGTGGCGTGGTCCACCTGGCTGACTTTCAAGCAGCTAGCATGGGATGAAGTCCAACTCAATGCCCCATTTACAATGGCCCTGTGATTGACTCCCAATCAGTACACGGTGTAAAACTCTACATGGCCCCTGTGATGTGCCGAGGAGCTAGCATGACAACACATGAGGAAATAAGTTGCTAGGATCCAATAATTATTTGTGCTTTCAGGTAGTTAGCACCTGGGTGTGTGTTTGTTTTTGCATGGAGGACAATAGCTTCATCTGGGAAAATATGCCTCTTGAGATACCGCTATTGTGCCGGTCAAATATGGATCTGTTATGTGCTCGATATGATTGTAAAAGGCCACAATGTGTTTTCCAGTGTGACTGTCATAAAATAACAATTGTTGTGCTTCCTGCAGAATGAGCCTCCTCCTCCTTACTACTCTGTCGCTGTGCACACCCAACCCCCCCTCAAGTCCTATGAAGAGGTGGTGTACGGCGTGGGTCCGGGCCAGATCCCCGCCAACCAGCCACATTACATTCCTCAGTATGCACCACCTGTGGCTGCACCCCAAGTAACACAGTCAAGCTTGCGTGAGTTGCTGGCCACTCTACTTCTGTATTTGGGGAGGAGGGCAGCTATAGATTGCTGTGGTACTTCATACTGTACACGTACCTGCGTCATTAACTGTGCTGGGAATGTTCAAAGGAATGCGTCTGTGTCCAATACCACTTGTTCTCATTCGTAAAGTGGATGAGCTGGCGTCTATCCAGGGTGAGAGGAGGGATACACCCTGGACTGGTCAGCCATCACTCTATCACAGGCCACTGACAAACAATCGTCCACATTCACACCCATGGACAAAATGGAGCACTGTTTCACAACTTTTGAGCCAAGGCCGATTAATTGTTCTCCCTGTCACTATACAGCATAAATAGATGAACACAGGTCAATTATTGTGGGAAACAATTTAGCGACCAATTAGATATTTTCCCGCAAAACACAAAGCTATATAAAGGAAGGTCTGGACAGTGACGAGCTGCTAACAATATGGCACGCACAGAGGGAGACGAACGAAACCAAAGCAAATTCTTGACAGTGACATGCGTGGGTGCCTTTTTGTCACCCAGCTTGACAAGCGCAATCACTTCAGTGTCTAGAATAACATGCATGACTTTGGAACGCAGGAAGAAGCTGGATTCCCCAGACAGACCGATGCAAACATGAGATTCAAACACTTTTTGTGGAGTATGGTGATGGCTCCTGTGATATAACTTTATTTGTAGGAAAATTCTGGTCACACTCCAAATTTGAGTGTTGGAACTTTATCTTTTCACCGTTTTCATTTCAGACACGTTTAATTTGTTGCCCTGCGATTGGCTTTCAACCAGTCCTGGGTGTCCCTACCTCTCACCCAAAGTCAGCTGGGATAGACTCCAGCTCACCGCTGACCCGAGTGAGGATAAGCGGTACAGATGGCTAGAAATGTCTTGGTTTGCATCGTGTGTAATGTGTTTCCATGCAGCCCCTAGGAGCAGCAAGAGAGGGTGCTGTAAGAATAATGTCCATTGTTACGGAGGGTCATGTGCTGCCTTTATCCTCGTCGCCCTGCTGTCTGTTGCCATCTGGCTCGGAGGTTGGCATTCATCTTCATTTGCTCTTCTGTTTAGTGTTTTCACTGGGGTGTCCTTGGAGGAAAATTTTTTTTTTTTATGGATATTGATTCATTCATTGAGCTTTCCAAAGTGGCATACGCCAACATCATTGAATGCCAACTTGTTCTCACAACAATGTTGTATGGTTTGTTTGGATTTGGAATTTAATTATAATCTGTTTTGGGAGTTTTGCTACTAACACAGTAAATGTTCCTTTCTCTCTAATGGCAGTGCAATATGGCACCAGGGTGTTATCCCAAGGGCTTATCAACAACAATGACCAGCAAAATGAAGTGATGGACGACAGCCCGGCTTTACTGATAGACAGCTGCCCCAATACTACCATAGAGTGTGATGGGGTCAGGGACTGTGAGCTGGGCTCTGATGAAATGGACTGCGGTGAGTGTGCAAGTAATTCCTGTAATAGAAGACCAGAGGGAGCAGACACAGGAGCTAATCTCTTTCCTGTGAACAAGAGTGGACTCTATTATATGAAATGGAAAACAAGTATTAGACTTGCCTCCCCACCTCAATTTTTTTTAAACTATGCTCCTTTACCAGTGAGGTTTTCGAGTAGAAATAGACTGGAAGTCAGGACCTCCCAAGATGGCCGCTTTCTTCCCATCTGCTTCAACGGTTGGGACCAGGACATTGCTGACCAGACGTGCGCCCAACTAGGGTTTAGAATGTAAAGACTCATCGCTCTCTCTTTACTCACCAGTCATATAGTTACCATGGCATTACCTTTTAGTCCCCTTTGCCCATGTCTTCAGGTCTTATAGCAACACAAATATCACATCCCAGGACTCCCTTGGACTGAGAGTGACCAACAGATTGTCCGACTCCCTCCAGGGCCAGGTTGAAGTCAGGTAAATGACCCATCCTCCTTTTTTATCCCGTCCGTCCAGGCAATGGGATTGTGTGAATAGCTGAAATTTAAAACCGTGGTACCTTGAAGTTTGACCAAAGATTTCAGTAGTTCATACTAGTTATGTGGATGACTGAGGTTGGTGTCTTCTTTGTTGTTGGTTGGCTAAGACTCAGCTAATATTTAGAATTTTTTTTTGTAAGCAAAGGACTTTAATTTGGATATTCTATGACTGCTGTGTATTTGAGTCTTACTGTCAGAGTTAAGATGTCGACTGTTCGGTGTGGGTTCTGGAAAAAGTTATTCCCAATATAATTGCGCTCAATGGAACATTTAGTTTGACCAAAATGAAGTTAGACTGCCATCACGGTCCATATTTAAGGTACCACTGTAATTTCAAATGTTTGTTGGACCCACACTTTACAATATTGTAAGGCGGAACCTACGATTGTGTGTTTTTCAAATTAAACCTAAACGCTGGTAAAAGTGCCTGAGTGTAATTTGTCTTTCATTGTGACATCACATGATAGTTCCTCCTGTCCGGATCAAAACACAGTCTCCCTGCAGTGCGTCGGTAAGCACCCGCCATCTGTGCCTACAATCATGTGACACGTATGAAAAAAAAAATATATATATATATATATACACACACACACTCTTTGTATGGGCCAGCTCAGCACCTTATTGTGATCCTTAGAACCATAATACTTAATGTTTATATCACTTTAACATTCAGTTTAGCAGCACGTTCTTGAATAAGAGCTAGTTCTCACATTAGTTTGGGATCATCTACTAAAGGTAATACATGTACATTTATACTTGAATCGGAAATATAAGCATAGCATGTCCACTGTTTGTGTATATGAAGATTGATAGCGGTTTCATGTGGCATTTTTGGCTCACTGAAATGAGTTTGTGAATGCACACAGTTGCTCCTATTAAGACTGTGTAGGGACCAAGAAAAGAATGGGCCTAGCAAAACTGAATAATTGGCGTCCAACCAAGGTTTGTAAGTGCCTATGAATGTCACATGATGGCAGCAAATCAATATTTTTATATTGGACATGGCTTTGGCCTGAGCACCAAAACAGCAAATCAGTGTTTTCGTCAGTTGGTTATTTTGGTACTCAGGGCAAAGTTATTTAAAATAAAAGTATTGATTTGGCGTCAGCTTGTTGTGTTGGGACCAAGGAACTAAGTTAAAGTGAAACGAGGAGCTTCATTTAGTTGGGCCATAATAGAAACAAAGTGCTTTGCTGTAAACTTGTGGCATCAATAGCCAATTGCAAATCTTTTGGATGGACATCAATTGAAGTTGTTGCTATTTGTGGTAGGACTTAGCTGCCTGAAATTGGCTGGTGACCAGGCCAGGTGTACCCCACCTCTCACCCTAAGTCAGCTGGGAAAGGCTCCACCTCACCCGAGACCCTAAAGAGGACAAGTGCAGTTGAGAATGGATAGCTAGTACCTTACTTTTGTGCAATATCTTTGCAGGATGAGCATCCACACAGACAAAAACATTTTACTGATGGAGTAGATGGAGGCAGCCCTTCATTCACTACACTGTGTGTATGTGGCGCATGGACACATCAGCAATCGCCACTGCATCAACAACTTCACCGCACCAGCATGCCACAATGTATCCCTTTTTATTGTGGTGTCTCTTCAGAGTGCGGCAAGCAGCAGTCTACATCTCGCATTGTAGGGGGCAGCATTGCACAAAGGGGTCAGTGGCCGTGGCAGTTATCGCTGCAGTTTCAAGGCTCCCACGTGTGCGGAGGAGTCCTGATAGCTCCTGATTTTGTGCTGACTGCTGCTCACTGCTTCCCGAGGTGAACCGACCACTTTGCGTTCATCTAATTATTTCCCCCAAAAATAGATAACTCAACGGTGTCGTCCTACAGGAGCAACCCCTCGATGCTTTCGCCACAGTTCTGGCGAGTGTACGCAGGCGCGCTGTCTCTGAACAATCTACCTGAACCCTTCATGGTGGAGAAGATCATCCTCAATGAAAACTACGACGACAGGACCAACGATCAAGACATCGCTCTCCTCAAACTTGCAGCTGAGGTTAACTTTGATGGTTGGTAAAGCTTGTCACTTCCACTAATCAGTTTGATTGTTCCCTAGTTGGCATACCAACATTTGTTTACTGATCACATTAAGACATTTTCCTTGTTCAAATTCTTTGGAGCAAACCTTATCTTTTTGGAACCTGCGCCGTCCTTCAAGGATTCAAAGTATATCTGCATGCCTGGAGTCTAGTGTGCTGTGATGTACGAACAAGTATCCCTTAATTCAGTCATCAAAGTATGTGAAATTACAGCTATAAAATTCAGATTTATTGAAAAATAAGGTGCATTCTTAGAGGTTAGTCTGTAATAAAGAACTACTTGTGTAAATCACAAAAAAAAAAAAATCTATTGCAAATTCAGTTGAATCCCTACCCTGCACTGAAATACAATATGTAGGTAATATATTTTTGGGATTAAATTCCCCCCCCCTCCGTGAAAGAGCTTGATTACATTTTAAAATAAAAAAATAACATTTTTAAAATGGTATATGCACATCAGCCAAAGCTATCAAAACATAGTTACAATTTGTATAAAGCACTTTTAAAAAAAAAAAAAAAAAAAAAAAAAAAAAAAAAAAAAAAGTTTTTTTCATTTTTTTAATAAAAGATTTCGTTTCTAACTTTATTTCCTAAGTCCTTACTCTGTAAACTTGGCTATGGAACATTGGAAGATTTTTATTTTTTTTAAAAAAAAATTTAATATAACCCTGAGACAACAGTGGCATTTATGACTGTTATTGAAACCTAACCAAAAAACACATGGATTTAATAATGTGGGACTTTGTAACAAATCCACCTTTTAAATAGTGGAAAAACTGCATTTTTGGGGAATGCTCATATTCTTGACAACTTAAACCCCTCCTTCCTCTCAGATGATGTTCACCCGGCATGTCTGCCAGTTAATGCACAGCAATTCCTCCCTGGCACTGCTTGTTGGACTTCAGGCTTTGGTACCACTGAGGCAGGATCTGGTAAGCTAGGAAAATATTTCTTATTGGGAATGAAGCACATGATAGCGTTGAGCAACGAGAATGCAGTCAGACCAGAACATGCGTGTGGATCAACCTGTCCGTGTTGCTAAACGGTCTAACTGCTGCATATATGTACAGTAAATTCCCTCATTAGCATTATAAGATGACATAGTAGTACTTAGTCTTTTAAATTAGTCCACTTCATGGTAACCTCTTCTCTTACTACCATGCTGGTAAAAAAAAAAAAAAAAAAAAAAAAAGTCTTAATCCTTTAATGCTGGCTAAAATGAAGTCTAGTGCGATGCACTGAGGATGCACATTGGTCGAACTTGAAATTTGACGCACTTTGAGTTACTTGACCACTTTGCTTTTGATGACATCACATGTCGTTTTCCTTCACCCCAGGTGTAGTGTCCGATGATCTGATGGAGGTAACTGTGGACCTCATCGGTACGCAAGTGTGCAACAACCCTAGGGTGTATGGAGGTGCAGTGACAGAGAACATGGTCTGCGCCGGACACTTGGAGGGAGGAAGGGATTCCTGTCAGGTGAGCTGTCAGTTGCCGGGCCAGATTTACAATTATCTGAGTTTTTGGAGGGGACATTTGGAGTGGTCAAATGCAAAAGCAGACACCGGCATTTTTGTGAATTGAGTGAAATGAGTTTTAGGTCTGGTTCAAGGGTAATGCTAATTTTTATTTACAGAATTCTAAGTTAATATAAATTAAGAGGCTAATTTGGGGGAGTTTTTCAAAGGGATCTTTTCGTGAAACCAGGCAACTCCTAGATTTTCTTCAAAAACAGACAAAGCCAACATTTTTAGAGCTATAAAATTACACACACATGGTAGAAAAATTCTGCTTTGTGAGTAAAAAGTGTATTAGTGCTCGTCTTGTGAACTAATCCTTAACATAAATTAACCATTTGAAGGGAGAGACAAGTCATTGATTGCACAGTCAATTTCTTTGTTGCTACTCTCCTTGCGATGGTTTTCTCCTAGAATCTGCGTGCAGTACTAACACCAATCACAGCAACCAGGCCCGTGCAGACATTTTTGGGGGCAGGTGCTCAAGCCAAAAAAGGGTAACGATCGCAAAATTATTCATGCTACTAAGAAAAAGTTTTACATTTTTTTTTTTTTTTTCTGTTAACACAATCCAGTCATTGAATTAAAAAAAAGGTGAAGGGAAGCAATAGTGGAGATAGTCTAAACAATCCTGTTCAAATAGCAAGTTTTTGTGGTACACAAAAAATGAGAAGAGAAAATACCTTTTTTCCACTATTAACTTATAACATTTACGCCATTGGGTAACAAATGAGGGGAAGTAAAAACAAACGGAGATAACATGGTTGCACAAGTGCACACGCCCTCTTATAAATGGGGATGTGGCTATGTTCCAAATCTCGAAATAATTTTTAAAGGTCCCATATTTTGCTAAACCAACTTTTCGAGTATTTGGGATGTAATATTGGCTCTATGGTGCCTCACTAAGCTTGTGAAATATGAATTCAAATCATCCACGCATTCCTGATTTGCAGAAGTTGTTTTTTGTCGCCGAGGCCTGAAATCAGGTCATTCAAATTTCACAAGTTTATCTACATCACGAGCGAAGATCTCCGCTCCCGAGCCAGCACTGTCAACATAACACGTCTGCTCTCACAAATGGGTCTTGTACACTAAGGAAAGGAGGCGGTCTCAGCCAAATATGGACAAAGCGAGTGCAAAATTGAGTCAAAAGGACCTTTTCTGGACACTCATGACAAAACCAAGACGTTAAGTACTTATTTTGCATGTGAAGTCTACACTAACTAGGTCATTTAATGTGGCTTATAGCTACACATTGGTTTATGTTGTCATTCTGTAACTCGTGTGGCGTGTATTACAAGTAATGAGTATGGTTAAGCTGTTCTTTTCATACTGTGGATAAGTGACATTTCTGCTGCTGAAAGTAACTAAAGCGTGACTTGTAATCTAGTTACTTTTGAAATCAAGTCATCGGTAAAGTAACTGGCAACACTGCTGACCAATGAGTTTCATGACATCTCTCTTGGACTACTTCATGCGATTATTTTACACTCACTTTTAAAAACATTCAGAACTATATTGGCAGTCGGTTAACGAGAAACAAGGGCTGCAAATGACACGAGCTTCAGTAAAATGCATATGGCACTTGTCATTTCTGAAGTACAACCTTTTTCAACAAGTTTTACATTTTGTTTGGTTTTGCAGGGTTAGAAAAAGTGACATCAAAGGATGCGATCATAGGCAGGCAGTCTGTTAGACTGCTTGAACTCATTTTTTGTGTTGTCCAGGGTGACAGCGGTGGACCACTAGTGTGCCAGATTGACGACGTGTGGTACCTGGTGGGCATCACCAGCTGGGGGGCTGGATGCGGTGAGATCGACAAGCCGGGTGTTTATACCAGGGTGAGCAGTCTTCTGCCTTGGATCTACACCAACATGCAGGTGAGACTCTCAAATTTAATAAGTCGGCTAAGACTAGTAATTATCATTGCTAATGTTGTGATAAGCTGTATTTAACAGTTGATAACTTTGTTAAAATAGTACTTTTTGTGGTTATGCTTTGGAATTTTTTTTAAATACAAATTTAACTGACAGAATACATGGGTATGATATAAATTATTTATATACTGTATTATGCAATGTAATTTCAAATATCTTTGTGGGTGTATTTAAAAAGACATTTAGTCAATTCTGAGATGCTAATTTTAAGACATCACTCATCTTTAAAATGCATTTTTCCTTAAATTTTAAAAATTCATGTCAAATGTTTATTCATAAATGAATATGAAACCCAATTACATATATTCTTATTTATAACTTAGAATTTTATTAGAGTATGGTTGCAATTAAATAAAAATGAATCCTTTAGTGTGATGGTTAATAAAAATAAAACAAATCTTGGTATGAAACAAAGTAATTCATTTTCCTTGTTTTTAATGAAAAACTGTTCCACAAAGTATTCACACCCCAGCTGATTTGAGTATAGTATAGTTTTTTATTTTTTTATAAATGTACTTAAAATATCCCATTATGGCAAAGTAAAAACGTGTAAATTCATAAAATTAAACATTCAAACATAATGGGTACATAAGTATTCACACCCGTTGCTATGACACTCAAACTTAAGCTCAGGTGCATCTGATTTCCACTGATTGTTCTTGAAATGCTTCTACAACTCTAAATTAGTCCACCTCTGGTAAATTCAGTTGATTGAACATCATTTGGAATGGCAAACCTGTCTATATAAGGTCTCATAGTTGGCAGTGCATATCAGAGCAGAAACCAAGCAATGAAGTATGAGGAATTGTTTGCAGACCTCTGAGACCGGATTGTGTCAAGGCACAAATCTGGGGAAGGATACAAAAGAATTTCAGCAGCATTGAAGATCCCAAAAAGCACTGTGGTCTCAATTATTTGGAAATGGAAGAAGTTTGGAACCACCAGGACCCTTCCTAGATCTGGCTGTCTGACCAAGCTGAGTAACCAAGGAAGAAGTGACTAGGTCAGAGAGGTGAACAAGAACCCAAACGCTCACTAAGGCAGTGTTCCCTGGCGGAGATAACAATGGTTGACTTTCTGGGCGGTTCTCCTAACACACTCTACCAATCAGGCCTTTATGGTAGAGTGGTCAGACGGAAGCCACTTCTCACTAAAAGGCACATGGCCATCCGCTTGGAGTTTGCCAAAAGGCACCTTTAAGGATTCTCAGACCTGCAGAAACAAAATTGAACTTTTGGGCCTGAATTGTAAGCGTCATATATGGAGAAGAGGAGGCACTGCTAATCACCTGGCGAACACCATCCCTACTGTGAAGCGTGGTGGAAGCAGCATTTTGCTGCTGCTGCTGCAGAAACTGGGTGACTAGTCCGCGTAGAGGGTAAGGTGACAGCTGCCGAATATGGAGAGATTCTTCAAGACAACTTGATCCAGAATGCTCTGGAACTCTGACTACGGAGTCGCTTCATGTTCCAACATGACAATGACCCAAAGCACACAGCCAAGATACCAAAGGAGTGGCTTCAGGAGCAGCCTGTGGATGGCCTTGAGTGCCCCAGCCAGAGTCCGGACTTGAATCCAATCGAACACCTGCGGAAAGACCTAAAAATGGCTGTCCACCGATTCTGCCCATCCAACCTGATTGACCTTGAGAGGGTCTGCAGAGTAGAGTGGGAGAAAATGCCCCAAAACCGGTGTGCCAACCTCATAGAGACATACCAAAGACGACGTGAGACTGTGATTGCTGCCAAAGGATCTACAACAAAATATTAATCCATGGGTGTGAATACTTATTGTATGTACCCTTTATGGTTACATTTGCACAACTGTCAAATGTTTTTACTGTTTAGGTTTTTTTACTTTTATTTTAAAATTGTACTCAACTCAGCTTTACAATAAGTCTGTAACATAAAAGGTGAAGCGGTGTGTGACTACTTTCTAGTGACTCTGTATGTACAAACTCCAATTTCAATTAAGTTGGAACATTGTGTAAAATGTAAATAACTGAATACTACAAACTTAGTTTTTTTTTTTTTAGGTATCTTCAAAAAAAAAAAAGAAAACCTGTTTGGAACATTTCACAGGTGAAGAGGTTAATAGGAAACAGGTGTGTCATGAAAGAAAAAGAGCATCCCTGAAAGGCTCAGTTGTTCACAAGCAAGGATGGTGCGAGGTTCACCACTTTGTGAATAACTGCGTGAGCTTATAGTTGAAAACGTTTGACATGTAAATGCTCTTCAACAAAGTGTCACTCATTTTGTCACGGGCCACATTGTAGTTATGGTTTACCTCGGAGGGCCGTTATGACTGTGAAAACATAAAAGGCTTTATTCGTCTCATCATATTTACACACGAAATTTATGAACTAGTTTTGGAATAAGAAATCAAGGGTAATGTGGTTTTCAACCATTATTAATGTTTGGTAACACAAAAATGCTTGCAATATCTCAACGTTATTTATGATGACAATTTGAAATTTTGGGACAGAGTTTACCAAGGATCATGGAAGTTGACTCACGATTTGCCTTGCCGGGCCACATAAAATCATGAGTCCTTGAGTTTGACACGTGGTCCATAAGAATATCAAAATATTCAGAGAATCTGAAGAAATCTTTACACGTAAACGGCAAGCCCGGAAACCAAAATTGAGTCTGTGTGTAACAAATGCTACAGAAAACAATTGCTAGTTAAGTTACTGGCTACAAATGCAAGTTAAAACTCGAGCATGCATAACGAAAGCCATATATCAACAACACCAGAAACGCAGCAGGCTTTTTCTGGGCCCAGCTCATCTGAGCTGGACTGATGCAAAGTAGAAAACTACCTTTACAATCTAATAAAAAAAAAAAAACCACGAGTTCGGAGATATAAAAAAAAAAAAAAAAGCAGTTTTGATTGACTGTCAGCGGTATTAATTTAACAACGGTTCTGTTGTGGTTTGCCTCTGCATTATACAGAAAGCTGTTTTCCAATACTTATGATAAATTTATAATTCTGATTTTGTCCTCTTCTCTCCCAGCACGTAAGGCCGTAATGTCACGTGTTTACCTCCCATTGAGCACTGCGCCGTGAAGCTGTCGTCAAGCAAACACGGAGGGCGCTCAATGCAAAACCGAAGACTGACGGATTAAAAGTGGTGGGGGACGAGGCGCCGCCACAGTACCTAACGTCATGTTTTCAGCTGTGTGACTGTTTCAAAGATGCACTGATAACTTGTCTTGCATTACTTCCTGGTTCTGCCACGTTTACATTCATGTAACACAAGCTTTCAAGATGGCTGGCCGTCCTCTCGTTTGTTCTTCCACTCCAGTACAGTCGGTGGGATTGCCCTCAATGTACAGTGGAGCCTCTACAGTAGAATGACCCTGACCAACTGAGAACGAAAGTGGGCTAATGCCATTTTGTCATTATTGCAGGAGAGTGATTAAGTTTTGACTGCAATCAAATCTGGGGGCTTTATCTTGGATTTTTTTTATGGCAATGATTACTTTGTCTGGATACTTGTTTTTGAAGAATAGTGGTTTTCCTCAGGTTTTGGCATTGTGTAAAATGTAAGATAAACTGACACTATCCACAACTGAGGTACTGTCTTCAGTTTCATTGATTGGATCCTGGACAGTATCATCTCGGTAGCCAGAAAGAAAAGAAAATTGGATTAGAAACAAAAATAGTGCAATAAGACTCCAAGGCCAAACATTGTTTCATGCAAGATTCTCACATTCACTTACAGTACGCACTGGTACACATGCTAAAGAAGTAGGCTCGCCTACTTTTTGATTTGATCAATTTCTGAACCTGGCGGCACGGCGACGACTGGCTGGCACGGCTGCCTCACAGTTCTGAGTGACTGCGTTCAAATCCGGCCTCCTGTGTGGAGTTTGCATGTTCTCCCCGTGCCTGCGTGGGTTTTCTCCGGGTACTCCGGTTTCCTCCCACATCCCAAAAATATGCATCACCAGGTTAATTAAAGATTCTAAGTGTGACTGGTAGTTTATATGCACTGTGATTGGCTGGCGTCCAGTTCAGGGTGTACACCACATCTCTCCAGGATTCAGCTGAACCTCCCTTTCTGGGATGTTGGCCCAATGTTGCAATAAATCTGGAAAAGTTCTGAGTGCAATAATGGACTGCCCCCTATATGTCCTGAAGTGGAAAGAAACTTTGATTTAGACCAGTATTCCTCTGAAAGATGTGCCTTTTCTGTTTCTGGCTGCACTTAACTTATGCAGTTAGCCCACTCTGGTTCTCAGCCCCTACCAAAATATCCAACATTATCCACCGTGTCTTGAGACCTCAGTACCGCGAGCACCAAAGAAATAACCGGACATGCTATTTAAAGTCAGACTATACAATGGGCTTTCGGACTTGAAAGCAGTTTTAGTCTTTCATTTTACTGCGTTTAACAACTTGGTCTTCTAATATGAGATGTTCGAGGTACAACTGTGCGAAGGAGTGTTACGGTCGCGTCATACTGAGAATTGTGACAAAAAATATTTTATGATAGAATAAAGTTGAAATTTTACCTGGAGCTTATGAGAGGAGCATGTTGTTGCCTGCATAAAACCTTGTCAGTAAAGGTTTAATTATAATTTAATAGTCTCTCAATAGTCCTTTTGTGGTGGCACGGTAGATGACTGGTTAGCACATCTGCCTCACAGTTCTGAGGACTGGTTCAAATCTGGTCTCACCTGTGTGGGGTTTGCATGTTCTCCCCGTGCCTGCGTGGCTTTTCTGCCACATCCCCAAAAATGTGTGGAATATGACTTTCTCTTTCCAGTGTTCGGTACTCTTTCATACATCTCAAATGAGGCGATTCAATCAGTGTGTTACCACTAATAGTATGTGAACGAATCCCTGCCTAAGTACAGTTCTATTTCAAATTCAAGTTCAATACGTTTGCATTTAATCTTTAACCTGTTTTTAAACTTGCATCAAGGCGCAATGTTACACCTCAATATGAATCCACTTTTCAATTATTTCCTATAGGAAGAATACATTTCTGAATCCACTGTAGAGGTTCCGCTCGAATAGAATCAATTATATGCCTTACTTCCGCACATCTCAGACTTCAAATGTTTAAACGACACTTTAAGGGTGTTTGTCCCCCACCCTCTAGATGCACACTGACTTATTGTAAGAATGTTCCTGTTTTCCCTATTTATGACCACAAGTTGATTGATTTGATGTGCAGAATCAGTGCATTGTCCAAATATGAATAAATAAAACTCGAACGGGGAAACAAATGTCTGTGTGGCTGCTCACATCATAATGAAGCTCTCGTGACCTCAGGAGGCAGAACGAAGGAGGAAGATGGAGGAGGGGGTGGGTGGGGGGGGAGGAGCAGTCATTCCAGGAGATCATATTGTTTTCCATCCCAGCTTCTCCACCGCCTCTTCCTCCTCCTAGTTCTTGCTCGGGTCCAGTGTTGCGCGCGCGCGTACGCACGCAATCAGATGAGAACACTGAGAAGCAGCTGAGGGATTTCGGTGGGTGGATTATCCGTTTGTTGACCTGCTGAACAAACAAGAGGTAAGTTGCTCATCATTAGGCTTCTCAGTGATATGCTACTGCAATGCCAAAAAGATGATTTTGATGACATCGTGTAATTGACACCCACCCCCGCCCCCACCGTGGAAAAAAAAAACCAAACATTTGAGTGAGTGATGCACGACGAGGGTGCGTCTCAGTGCGCCAAAACTCATTCTTATGGCTCACATTGCACAATAGGCGAGTGTATTTCCACATCGTGACGCTCCGACATGCAAATGAGGTGGTGGCTGGATAATGGACGCATTCCACTTCGCCATCAGACGATCCACAGGTTGAATGCGCGCGTGACGGGGGGGGCACTTGCGTTCGAATATACACGTCTTTTTCTTTTTGTGGCTGTCATCATTTCATTCATACATATGTTTTTCTTTTTTTCCCTTTTTTTTCCCAAAATCGATGTTCACCGCGCTTGTGGTTCGCCGCCAGCCACGCCCCGCGCGTTTCACGAGTGGACTCCACCGGTACTCCACCGGTACTCCACCTTCCACCCGGACAGTTGCCATGGTGATTAAAAAAAAAAAAAAAAGAGCGAAATGGACACGCAAAGACCGCACGGATGGTTGCAACGGTGACGCCACCTTGGCGGATAGGAAGTCCTCCGCTGCGTACGCGTGACCTATTCAAATGACCCATTTGTGTGTATGTTAAGAGGACACTATGACGCCATGCATGGCACAAAGCAGAATGTCTATACTTGTATTTTCCCACTGGAAACAGCTTATGGAAATATGACCAGAAAGGTGCAATGCATTCATATCACAGAGGGTGTGGTCTCCTGGAATACAATGCAGACATTCGATAAATCAAGCAGTGCATGAAAAGCTTGAAATCATAAAAAAATAATACATTGTAATCGTAATAATCATAGATATGAAAAACGATTTTCGTTCAAAAGAATGGAAGCGCTTATGACTTGTTCAGCATCAAATTACCAATAAAATGATGATACCAGCCATGACATGATGTTAATTAACTTGCCTATGCACTGGAACTTTCAAATATAGGCTATGAAATATGTACTGGTGTAGTACTGTAATCACCCTTAAAATGTCTGTCATATCTCATCACTATTGAGTATGTGTTTACGTGAGGTAGCCCAGACAATATAAAAATGACTCTCTGGTTTCCATATATTTATGAGGCTTAAAAAGACCTTGAGGAAAGACACTCAACGTTTTAATCAAATCAGGCACTTACTTAGAAGTACCTTTGTTCATTGACATGCAGAGTAATGCACTTTAGTGTCCAATTATATCTGTATAATAGCATATTATACAGATATAATAGCAATTCTATCTGTATAACAACATATTTACTCATGCGACCTTTACATTTAGAATTATTCTGACTTTTGTCTGTCACTGTCATAGTGATATTCAGGTTTGTAGTTTGTGGTGGATGTATCATCACAGTGAGAGCTGTTTGTATGATGTGATTTTCCATGAGAATAGCAAAATATTCCTAACGCCTTTCAGTATGATGGAGTGCAATTTTACAACCACAGTGATAAGTGTTGTTAATAAATATCTGCCTGCCAGTGTCAATCAAAAGTGAGCATTTTTATCCTTGTGAAGGCAGAACGTTTGATGACGCCTCTTGTATCCATTCTCATTAGATTCAATGAATCATCAATGAAATAAAAATCATATGACGATCAAACTCTGACAGTATCAATGAGTATTAGGGCCACACTGAAAAGAAAAATAATTTGATGAAAAGAAGGAATGTCTTGCTTCAACAAGAATAAAATAAAAAAAAGCTCAAGTATTAAGTATTTTATCCAGGAAAAGTTATGTATATTTAAATAAAAAAAATTATTTTTGCAGGAAAACTAATAAAGTTAATATTTACCAGGGGAAAAAATGACACGAAAGCATTCAAACTTTTACAGCTATTTTCTTTCAGAAAATCTGACTTAATTCTCGTAAGATAATTACTATATTGACGAAAAATATTCCTTTTGAAAGGTAGACGGCACTCATTCTGCCTTGCCATTTCAAGGCACGACACAAATGTACTACAGTGTGTGTGAGTGACTTTTGGCTTCATTACATTTAATAAAACCAGTTTATTTCTTTACATTCTCTTTTATTCGGTTTTTATTTTAATATTTTACAATGCATTGCTATTTTTCTTTATAAAAAACGTAACAAAAGAAAATATTTTTTGGGTGGGGGGGGGGATTGAAACAGATTACGGTGGTGCCTTGGGATAACAGTTTAATTCCTTCCGTGATCACGCTTGTGACTCAAATCATCATTCTACATTGAAATGAATGGAAAGGCCATGTATATGTTATTCGTTAGTATGTCAATGGCATTTCACATTATATATAAGCATGAATAATCAATGTGGAATAAGCAGTGAGTTTTATGATGCGCAGAATCATCATCATCTTTTCCTTTCAGCTTGTCCCTTTAGGGGTCGCCACAGCACGTCATCCTTTTCCATGTTTCTCCTGCATCCTCCTCTCTCACACCAACTGCCCTCATGTCTTCCCTCACGACTTCCATCAACCTTCTCTATGGTCTTCCTCTCGCTCTCTTGCCTGGCAGCTCCATCCTCATCATCCTTCTACCAATATACTCACTATTTCTCCTCTGGATGTGTTCAAACCATCGAAGTCTGCTCTCTCAAACTTTGTCTCTAAAACATCAAACCTTGGCTGTCCCTCTGATGAGCTCATTTCTAATTTTATCCAACCTGGTCACTCCGAGAGAGAACCTCAACATCTTCATTTCTGCCACCTCCAGCTCTGCTCCCTGTTGTCTCTTCAGTGCCACTGTCTCTAATCCGTACATCATGGCTGGCCTCACCACTGTTTTATAAACTTTGCCATTCATCCTAGCAGAGACTCTTCTGTCACATAACACACCTGACACATTCCTCCACCCATTGCAACCTGCTTTGACCCCTTTCTTCACTTCCTTACAATACTCACTGTTGCTCTGGACTGTTGACCCCAGGTATTTAAAGTCCTCCACCCTTGGTATCTCTTCTCCCTGTAGCCACACTCTTCCCCCACCACCCTCTCATTCATGCACCTATATTCTGTTTTACTTCGACTAATCTTCATTCCTCTTCTTTCCAGTGCATGCCTCCATCTTTCTAACTGTTCTTCCATCTGCTCCCTGCTTTCACTGCAGATCACAATGTCATCTGCAAACATCATGGTCCACGGGGATTCCAGTCTAACCTCATCTGTCAGCCTATCCATCACCACTGCAAACAGGAAGGGGCTCAGGGCTGATCCCTGATGCAGTCCCACCTCCACCTTAAATTCATCTGTCACACCTACAGCACACCTCACGGCTGTTCTGCTGCCCTCGTACATGTCCTGTATTATTCTAACATACTTCTCTGCCAATCCAGACTTCTGCATGTTCCACAGTTCCTCTCTGGGTACTCTGTCATAGGCTTTCTCTAGATCTACAAAGACACAATGTAGCTCCTTCTGACCTTCTCTGTACTTTTCCATCAACATCCTCAAGGCAAATAATGCTTCTGTGGTACTCTTTCTAGGCATGAAACCACACTGTTGCTCACAAATACTCGCTTCTGTCCTGAGTCTAGCCTCCACTACTCTTTCCCATAACTTCATTGTGTGGCTCATCAACTTTATTCCTCTATAGTTCCCACAGCTCTGCACATCACCCTTGTTCTTAAAAATGGGCACCAGAATACTTTTCCTCCATTCCTCAGGCATCTTCTCACGCGCTAGAATTGTATTGAACAAGCTGGTCAAAAACTCCACAGCCACCTCTCCTAGGTGCTTCCATACCTCCACAGGAATGTCATCAGGACCAACTGCCTTTCCATTTTTCAACCTCTTTAATGCCTTTCTAAATTCCCCCTTACTAACCATTGCCACTTCCTGGCCCTCCTCACTTGCCTCTTCTACTCTCCCTTCTCTCTCATTTTCCTCATTCATCAACTCTTCAAAGTATTCTTTCCATCTATCTAACACACTACTGGCACCAGTCAACATATTTCCATCTCGATCCTTAATCGCCCTAACCTGCTGCACATCCTTCCCATCTCTATCCCTCTGTCTGGCCAACCTGTATAAATCTTTTTCTCCTTCTTTAGTGTCCAATCTAGCATACATGGCATCATATGCCTCTTGTTTGCCCCTTTGCCACCTCTACCTTTGCCCTATGTCGCATCTCAATGTATTCCTTTCGCCTCTCCTCGGTCCTCTCAGTGTCCCACTTCTTCTTAGCGAACCTTTTTCCTTGTATGATTTCCTGTACTGTGAGGTTCCACCACCAAGTCTCCTTCTCTCATTTCCTGCCAGAAGATAGACCAAGTAGTCTCCTGCCTGCCTCTCTGATCACCTTGGCTGTAGTGGTCCAGTCTTCTGGAAGCTCCTCCTGTCCACCTAGAGCCTGTCTCACCTCTTCCCGAAAAGCTGCACAACACTCGTCCTGTCTCAGCTTCCACCACATGGTTCTCTGCTCTGCCTTTGTCTAGCACCATTTGTCGCTCCAAGTTCCTTTCCTGGATGCCGTACTTACCCATCACTTCTTCATCACCCCTGTTTCCTTCACCAACATGTCAATTGCAATCTGCACCAATCACAACTCTCTCTCTGTCTGGGATGCTCAGAACTACTTTGTCTAACTCCTTCCAGAATTTCTCTTTCACCTCTAGGTCACATCCTACCTGTGGGGCATAGCCACTAATCAAATTATACATAACACCATCAAGTTCAAGTTTCAGCCTCATCACTCGATCTGATACTCTTTTCACCTCCAAGACATTCTGAGCCAACTCTTCTTTTAAAATAACCCCGACTCCATTTCTCTTCCCATCTACACCATGGTAAAATAATTTAAACTCACTTTCCACCTCTTCTTCTTCGACTTCGACCCACAGTAGCTGAATTTCAACCGGCGTCCTGCAGGTTGACGGCGCCGGTGGCAGACGTTGTTAACCTGGGCCACGACCGATCCGGTATGGAATTCTTTGGATGAACGCTCATATTGGTTTGGCAAAATTTTAAACCGGATGCCCTTCCTGACGCAACCCTCTGCATTTATCCGGGCTTGGGACCGGCCTACAGTTTGCACTGGCTTGTGCCCCCCATAGGGCTGCATTTATTATGCGCAGAATATTTTTATGAAAAGTCTGTGGCAATAAATAGGAAATGATGCAAACAAATTCTGAATAAACATACAATATTGTCCTTTGTTCCCATAACAAGTGGGCAGGAATGCTCCTGCCGCTGATATGTAATGGCCCCAAAATGTCCCTAATAGAATTAAGATGAGACAAACATCTTGCTAGATGAATGCACTTAAAAGGACTCAGAAAGAAGGGCACCTACATACAACAAGCAGGACTCCCAATAAAACGGATTGAGCGTTATGTGAAAGATCACATTGTTGTAACGAGTTGTGATGTGTGTGTGTGTGACGTGAGTGGCATACGCAATGCGCATGAAGCCCTCATGAAAGGAGGCCAAGGTCGTGTGGCGTCCGTGGGGAGGTGTGAGTTTTCATTTCTTCCTGAGAAAGAAGAACATACAGCAGTACTCACTCCACTCAACATGGATCATCCTTATGGAAGATTACTGTTAAAAATACATTTTTTAAATGTGCATTGCGCACAACTTACAGATACGAGTGACCCCACTCGTGAGGTTTTGTGCTAACACTGACTGCTAATTATATTTTTTTCAGAATTCCCTCCCCTTTAACTAAGGCCCCGGTTCCAACTGAAGAAAAACAGCCCAAAATCTGGATGTTGCCACCACAATGCTTCACTGTAGGGATGGTGTTCTTTTGGTGATGAGCAGTGTTGTCTTTTGGCATTTGAACAGGGGCAGGTTGAATGTTTAGTTCCACTGTATGGAGGAAATGGATGTCTATGTTGTCTCTGAAGGTGTAGAATTTGCTGCTTGCCTTCGCGGAGGTCTTCGTTGCTCAATTGAACAAAATTATGTCCAGACGACCGTCTCTCAAACACAGCCTGTTGAATTCTAATGAACCATTAGTGGAAATTCCTTCCCGGGAGCTTCATCTATAATACATTACAAGCAAAACAATAGGAGCCATCACCCAGGCTGTGTGATCTGGTTTTGTTTATGATGTCATACTGTAGCTAAGGCCATTTTAGTCAGTAAAACTAAGTCTTATTTTTTTCAATTGAATGAGGTTTGCTATCTAATAACAGCAGCTTGTAAGGCAAAGCAAAGCAAATGTATTTACAGTATATAGCGCATTACATACACAAGGCAACTCAACGTGCTTTACATGTTTAAAAGCATTTGAAAACATAGGGAAAAAAACCCTGCTTACAAACATTTAAAAACAATCATATTCTGCTTTTTTGTAACAATGCTTGGTTTATGCGTTCAGTGGACTCCTGTATATTGCCATTTTATTGAGGAATTTGCACCTCAGTGATGAAAGCACAAGGAAACTCGCTTCCCAAAATGCAACACAGCCATGACACATTTTCTGTTTTACGTTCAATTTGGCTCCCTTCACCTTCCCTTATTTTTATTGGTCTTTATCAACAGTTGCCATGGAAACTACTTCTCTCTTCCTCTCCTCACTCCTCGTGTGTGTGGCTGGTAAGTGCCCCCTTATTCACACACACAAACAAACACTATCGCAACAATATCTGTTGCATTAATTTGCTATTTGTCCTCAAATTGGTGAGTTAAAATATATAATTTTTTTCTTAATTCATCTCATTTATTTATTTTTTTACATATTATTTATTATTTGGAGCTATTTTATGTATGAATTAATCATTTTAAAATCACATAATCCATTAATAAATTTGAATTTAATTAATTATTCATTTTGATGAGTTAAAATAATATATTTTAAAAATTAGCATGCTTGTATTTATTAATAATAAAACATTTCCAGATGAATTTAACGTTTTTATTTTTTATTTTTTTTATTATTTTATTAAACAATTGGTTCATAAATTATAATTACATTAGAAATACTACAATAAAAAAAAATAGAAATTTGTCTTTTTTCTAAAATTGACTAAAACAGATTTGTTTTTAGTATGATTTATTGTTATAAATTTCTTTTTTTTTTTAAATTGATCTCATTTGATATAGTTTTCATTTATTTTAATAATTACTCTCATTTAATATATTTTTTATTTACGTTGAAGAATTTTACATGTGCATTTAACAATGTTTATTTTATTAAATAATTGTATAATAAATTATAATTCTATTAATAAAAATAATAGAAAATGACCATGAAATATTTTATTTTATTTATTATTAAACTGGCGGCACGGTGGAGACTGGTTAGAGCGTCTACCTCACAGTTCTGAGGTCTGGGGATCAATTTCCAGCGCCGCCTGTGTGGAGTTTGCATGTTCTCCCCGTGCCTGCGTCGGTTTTCTCCGGTCACTACAGATGCTACACCGATCCGCCTGCCGATCACCCGTTCCATTCTTCCCTCACTCGTGAACAAGACCCCAAGATACTTGAACCCCTCCACTTGGGGCAGGATCTCATCCCTGACCACGCCACCCTTTTCCAACTGAGGACCATGGTCTCAGATTTGGAGGTGCTGATTCTGATCCAGAAATGTGTGGCATATCAAGATGCTGATTAGACAGCATGATTATTGCACGTGTGCCATAGGTTGGCCACAATAAAAGGTCACTCTGAAATGCGCAGTTTTATTACAAAGCATAATGCCACAGATGTCACAAGTTCTGAGGGAGTGTGCAATTGGCATGCTGACTGCAGGAATGTCCACCAGAGCTGTTGCCCGTGAATTTAATGTTAATTTCTCTACCATAAGCCGTCTCCAAAGGCGTTTCAGACAATTTGGCAGCACAGCCAACCGGCCTCACATCCGCAGACCACGTGTAACCACACCGGCCCAGGGCCTCCACATCCAGCATGTTCACCTCCAAGATCGTCAGAGACCAGCCACCTGGACAGCTCCTGCAACAATCGGTTTGCATAACCAAAGAATGTCTGCACAAACTGTCAGAAACCGTCTCAGGGAAGCTCATCTCTATGCTCGTCATCCTCATCTGGGTCTCGACCTGACGGCAGTTCGTTATCGTAACCGACTTGTGTGGGCGAAATGCCCTGCAGTTCCATTATCGGAGCCGGGAGGGCGCTTTGTGTCCCCTCTCTCCCCCCTCCCCTCTCTGTTTTCAGCACCTGTCTTCAATCAGCCTCATCACCACCGGTGTATATAAGCCTGCCTGTTCCCGGAAATCCTCGCCTCAGTATTGCAGCCTCTCCTAGCAGTACCACGGCCCACCTTATGTCAAGTAAGCTACACTGTTCCTCGCTTCCCTTGTTAACTCTTGTGTCTCCTCGTTCCCAGTGCTCACCTGTGTTCCTGACCCACGTCATTGCTGCCACCAAGCCAGCCGCCTGTTCTGTCCACTGCCTGCTACCTGTCCACGCCGCCGCCTGCCAACACATCCAGGACCACCTCCATAACCATTTTACATCTGCCTCCGCCTGCTCTTGGGTCCAGCTACTCCACACACGTGACAGAATGCTCACATTCGATGGCTTCTGGCATGTTGGAGAGGTGTTCTCTTCATGGATGAATCCCGGTTTTCACTGTTCAGGGCAGATGGCAGGCAGCGTGTGTGGCATCGTGCGAGTGAGCAGTTTGCTGATGCCAACGTTATGGATCGAGTGGCCCGTGGTGGGGTTATGGTATGGGCAGGCGTATGTTATGAGCAACGAACACTGGCGCATTTTAGTGATAGCATTTTGAATGCACAGAGATCATGAGGCCCATTGTTGTGCCATTCATCCACACCTCATGTTGCAGCATGATAATGGACAGCCCCGTGTTGCAAGCATCTGTACACAATTCCTGGAAGCTGAAAACATCCCAGTTCTTGCATGGCCAGCATACTCCCCGGACATGTCACCCACTGAGCATGTTTGGGATGCTCTGGATCGTCGTATACGACAGCGTGTTCCAATATCCAGCAACTTCGCACAGCCGTTGAAGAGGAGTGGACCAACATTCCACAGGCCACAATCAAAAACCCGATCAACTCTACATGAAGGAGATGTGTTGCACTGCGTGAGCCAAATGGTGGTCACACCAGATACTGGTTTTCTTACCTCCCAGACCCCAACAATAAAGCAAAACTGCACGTTTCAGAGTGGCCTTTTATTGTGGCCAGCCTAAGGCACACCTGTGCAATAATCATGCTGTCTAATCAGCATCTCGATATGCCACACCTGTGAGGTGGGATGGATTATCTCGACAAAGGAGAAATGCTCACGAACACAGATTTAAACAGATTTGTGAACACTATTTGAGGGAAATAGCCTTTTGTGTATGTGTTGCGTTTATATTTTTGTTCAGCGTGTATCCCCGATGGCGCCTCATCTCAAACCCACAAAACAAAGTCACGGCAGTGCATGAATGCTGATTGTCCATGGGGAGGCAGCGTGGAATCTTCGCTGACTACTTGAGGGCTTTTTGTGTGTGACTTTCACACACTGATTGCGCGTGTGAAACTCACACAGTGATGTCACCGCGACACATGTCTGATGCTGTCTCGTGAACTTGTCAAGCACCACACTGAGGCTCTTTTTATTGTGTTTCATCTGGGCCCCATGTGGATGACTGTCAGCTGTAGCAGACGTCGATGTTCAGGGTGAGTACGCTCAACACAAACATCAGCACACGCTTTGAAATACATCTGTGTGTGATTTAACCGTATTGAAGGAGAAACAAATGGATGATGTCGCGAAAGCAGCTGCGCACTGACTGGTTAAAAAAAGATGTGTGTATGTGTCTTTATAGATGAACCTGAAAAGGAGGAAAACCCTTTTGTCTATGGTAAGTATAGTGTCTTTACCACCTGCTATTTGGGTGACATAATTCAAACAGCATCAATTGTATGTCTGCACAAAGTTCAAATGAAATATTCGCTTCTGTGCTATTTTGCCTCTTGCCAATTTTCTGTGTAGACTACGAGAGTCTGAGGATTTGTGGACTGGCTTTAGCTGTGGTGCTGTTCACACTGGGAATTCTGCTCATTCTCAGTAAGTAGACCACCGTGTTTGTGTGTCCTTTTGCACACACACACTCATAGCATTTTTCTATGTTATAGGTTCTTGAATACAATTGCCTTGTAATGTTATGTATTGGATTTAGTATAGCCTGGTAGTATTAGTTTTGGGGGGGGGGGGGGGGGGGGGGGGGACATTAAAAAAACCCTCACTGACAGCGTCAGTCTGATGTTTGTCAGTGGTGCGATTGGCTGGTGACCAGTTGAGGGTGTACCCCGCCTCTCGCCTGAAGATTGCTGGGATAGGCTCGCGCACGCCTGCGACCGTAGTGAGGACAGAAAATGGATGGATGGATGAAACATCATAATATCACGAGATAAAGTCACAAGATAAAGTCAAACTGTTAAAAGAAGAAAGTTGCCACCTTGCAACACAAAAGTCATATGAAAAATGAACTTTACTGTCAAACTAAACATGAAACTAAGAGAATTACATGTGTACTTAAAACAACCACATACGTTTGCTTAACGCCCAAAAGCTCAATGCTAATGCTAATACATATTGGGAAACACGTGCTAACAATAACAATAGCTACATGGCAGTGTTACAACCCTTAACCAATGCCTATTTGAACACAAACAGTGGAGCAACACATGTAGGCATAACAATACTCACAGGCATACATTCTTCCAGGGTGGTCACAGACTGAAGTAAACTTGTTAGTCAAGGCACAACTGTATTCTGTGTGCGCTGAAAATTTTTTAGCCAGCACTGCTAACGACTTCCTTGTTTCAAGGTCGACGGTGCCGCTGCAGTATCAACCAGAAACCCAGGTATGCCGCTCTGCCCTTCTGAATGACAAAAAAGCGCTTTTAGTCATGGCACTTGACACTATCTGGTTACCTTGGCAACCAGTGGCAACCTTTCTCTCTCTCTCTTTCTCTCGCTCCCCCTCACTGTCTCGCTTTCTCTCGCTCACTCTTCAGGGCCCCCGGAGACGAGGAGGCGCAGGAGGAAAACCTCATCGTCTCAAAGGGTGAGCTGCACCTTTTCACCTCTTTTGTCAGCTCCCCTCACCTCTGACATCCACACATCCGTAATTTAGTTTCACTTTGGGGTATTAGACTGTCTTTTTTTCTTTTCTTTTCTTTTTTTCTTAGCCGCAGCAGCTGCCAAAGAGACTCCGGCAGAAAACTGAGGCAGCTCCTCCTCCGTCAGCTCACACTGCCTTCTGATTTTATTTGACATGAATCCACCGCATCATAGCTATTACTATTATAAGTGGTGACACAACTAGGTAAGGGTAATAATAAAGTGTGTATATAAATAATATGCCTTGAAGACAAACTTTTACCCCGTTTTGCTTTGTCGTGACCGTAGCAGTCCTCAGTGCTCTTGTCTGTTCTTGTGCCTTCATGTAGACGTCTCTTTCTTTGATTATACTGTAGCACTGTCTATGCTGTCTCAGCTCTGTGTCTGTGTCTGTATGGTGTGGTGGTCGTCTTTTTTTTTTTTTGTGTACTCCAGCTACTGCTTTATAGAGTTTAGCCTTTCAGGTAGCAGTTTACAACTATGAAAGGGCTTATAAATGGTTTATAAATGGGTTAGTAACACATTATTAAGCCTTAATAAACTACTGGATGTCATTAAATCACATGACACCACATTAAGCTCTACTGCTTTGTCTCTTGCACTAGTAGGCTCCGATGCCGGTGGACTGCAACCCTCTTAATCATAACAGCAACAGTTAATGCATATCCTGTGAAAGCTTATGCGGTCCCCTATAGCTGGAGCCTCATCTCGTTGGTCGATGCACCACTAGGCCCCCGATGCAAATGGACTGCAACCTTATTTAATCGTTACATCAAGAGTTACCGCGTTGCTGATCAAGCCTAAACAATTCTTTCTAACTTGTTTGATTGTAAACTGGGCCAGGCTGCCTCTGTACGTGGGGCTCTATCTGCTGGTTGGTCACAGCACTGTAACAGCCAAAAGTGAAGTTCCTAAATGATTGTATTCACACTTTTTTTTTTTTCCAGCCTTACCAAAAATGTAGATTATTGGTTGGCACACGTCCTGTCACGGGCAAGTGTCGAATAGGCCCCAAGAGCAATACAACGAACCACCGGACGAGTGGGAAATGACTTTTAATATAAACAGTGACAGTTTCTGTGACAAACGGGTGTGGGGACAACAGTGATCCCAAAAAAACCGCCATTTTGAGTAACGAGCAAAGGAACAGCTTACTCTTCCCGGGAAAGTAATTAGACGACAGTTACTTCCTCAAACCAACAATAGTTACTTTTGCATCATCGTCTCTGACCAAATTCTAATTTGTAGCTGGTGCAGACGCAATTAACCGAGACCGTTCTTCTTTTAAACAACTACAAGAAAGCGACTGGGAAGTGATTGTTTATTACTCAATGCACAGTGACCATGCAATACCATAAAATTGCAAAGAAATGCACGATTTCACTGTCGCCACACTGTTTTTGTTATTTTCCTTAGTAAAAAGTGTATTTGATTGTTGTTACTTTTTTATTTACACATTAAGAATATAGTTTTACTGGCATCTTAAACGTGCAATGCATTGTGGGTTAATTATTCATACCGAAGTGCGCGGTCATAAATCGGTCATGGAGGGTAAGGACTGACTCACTGAAGGACTTACAATACTTAGCTTAAATAGTATTTACAATGAAAAGTGAGACCTCTCAACTTCGTCTGGAGTCTGGGTTGTGAGCTGCTTGCACGTAGTAAGAAAAAAAAGTTGTCTCGCTCTTCGCATCAAAATTACTGCGGTGGGAGCAATAGTGTGTGTGTGTGTGTCACTCACTTTCACGTTTACGTACATGCACGCACAAACACACGGTTGCCTTCATAGACCACAATCGGCATCCATCTATCAGTTGAGAGTCTTTAGAGAAGCGTACTGAGAATGGTGTGCTTGTTTACATTTAGGTACTTACTGTAATGTTTTGGCATGTCAAGTCTGCACTAAGTTGCTGATTTAATGTGGCTTCAACTACACTAATATTTCAGTTATTGGTTCATATTGATGACATCATTCTGTAACTTTTGTGGCGCACATTACCAAGTAATGGGGGCGGTTAAGTTAATGCTTTTTTTGGTACTGTGGATCAGTGATATCCCTACCACTTGGCAGCTGCTGAAAGTAACTAAAAAGTAACTTTTTTCTAACTTTGTTACTTTTGAAAGCAAGTAATCAGTAAAGTCACTAAGTTATTTTAAGATCAAGTAATCAGGAGCCAAGTTAATTTTTCAAGGTAACTGTGGCAACACTGGAGGCCAAGTCTTGACACACAGCAAAGTCCCAATACAGAGTCGTTAACTTTACAGTCCAGACAGAGAGGCTTTGAAGATTGGGAATTGGTTTGGAGACCAAGTCATGAAAAGCTCTGCAATCCAAAGGAAGCGAAACAGGGAAACTCACACTTCATTGTCGTTTCAATCCATAATTCACAGAGAGGAGGATGGGGAAACTCACACTTTATTGTTTTGGTAGAACCCCCAAAAAACATAGGGACAGGCAGAACGTGCTAAGGCAGAACTCATGGTCAGAGGCAGAAGGCAGAGGTGATTCCCAGTAGAAAGACGAGGCGGGAACAAAAGATCATTCCACGGAGATCTCGCTTGGACGCGTGTCAAAACAATCTGGCAATGACTGCGTCATCAGCAGAGCCTTAGATGGGTGGGCTGGAACTGGGCTGACTGACTGGGGTGGGCATGGCTGACCGGCTGACTGGTTAGGGCACACTGCGACATGTGCTGCCCCTCCACAAAGTTTCATGGAAATCGGTTGTGTAGTTCGGTGTAAACTTGGTAACTAACGAACAAGCAACAATGACGGAATTAGCTTACCAAATATTGAGCCCACACATTGTTGCTGAAATCTGTTAAGTCATGTATAACTGTTTATTAAGGCTTCATAATTATTTACTATTCATAAGCATTTGTAAACTCTGAAGTGTTTTGTGTCACTGGATTTGTTATGGGTTGTTTTTCTCTCTATTGTCAATTTTCCTTGGAAATGTTTGCTGTACAATATAAATATATATAATATTTAAACGTACAGATATCTTACAGACAACTAATAGTTTGTACGTATGGAAGTGTGTGTCTTTGCAAACACATACATGTGGATACGTGCGTGTAAGTGTATAAGGTTGATGTATGAGACAATTGGACCTGCTCACATCCACTGCAGTATGTTTACAATATTGTGGAGCTACTGTATCAACTGTCTCACTGCCGTACCCTCTTAAAAAAAAAATATATATATATATATATATATATATAAATAAAATAAAAAAAAAATAAAAAAGAAGAAATCTTCTCATTGGCCTCCTCCTCCATTTGTCCTTAAGGGAACATCGAGTGCACCATCACTCTGTAGCCCACTTGTAGACCATCTATTTATTTTCTACTTATCCAAGAAGACATTTAAATGACAATTAAAACAACAAAACATCACCTGTGAGACTCATCTGAACTGTGACTCATCTGTTTTAAAGAGACACGCCCTTTGTCCAATCGTCGCATGAGGCCTTGTGGTGTCGCAACATATCGTGCTTTTGGCATACATTACGAATAAATCTGTCTGAAGACTCGCAACAAAGCCTCGTGTTCATTTTGAAACAACACTCTGTTCTAGACTGCAATTAGCTTTCAATGTCAACCAAGGTTCCTTCTGGAGCAAACACAGCAGCGTACTCCCGAAGCAGTTATGTATGCTTATTTATATTTACTTCTGATTGTATTATATTATATATACATAGATCATTTTACACTTGAGGCTATGTGAGTCCTGGGATGCACATGTCATGGAAACAATCATTCCCAACCCAGGAACAATGAGTCCCTGCAACTTATCATCACGGAATACAGATATTCCTCCGCTATATCACGGTTCTTGCTTCGTGGTACCGCTATACTGCATATTCTTATGACAGGTGTTTTTCCATTTTTTTTTTTATACTGTTTGTGCAATATTTTTGTGCTATCCATTGCACTTGTTCTCTCTCAGTATACTATACAGAATGTGTTTAGGCCTGACATTGACATTGTAACAATAAATGAAATATCTTTGATAAAAAATATAAATAAAACAGACTCAGGCCAAAAATTGCACTTCTACAAATATTAAAATTTGGCACAGCGGTATAAACAGTCATTAATGCCTTCACAGGCAATATACTGCCAATCAAGTTTTCAGCTGGTTCAGAAAAAGTGCCAAGTAGCAACATTAATGACAACACACACAAAAAAAAAATCGTCTTCTCGATACTTGAACAATGTACTTAAGTACAGTAACGAACTTCCCATCTCTGGCCACGACTATTGTTGGGTGTCCTCCCCTAAACCAGATGTCGGTCGTAGTACCAAGACCTGTGAGAGGCAGCATGGTGACGTGGGGAAAGAAGGAGGTATAATAGAAGAAGAAATTGAAGAAGCTAGGCTAACCGTTACCTCATCTAGTGACAACATTTCTGTTGCAAACCCTTCTCCTTGTCATTTCTATTGCTGTGAATGACTGATGAGATACTCAATGTAACCAGTTGCTTCTCTATTTGTGTCTAGCAACACCGCTAGCTTCAGGTCGTTTCCTGATCGGCAATTGCGCGTCACAATCCTGTCGTCTGCAGCTCCACCGGACTTGGTGCTGACCGAAAACATTAGGATTTGCGATCTGAAATATTGACCAGATTTAACATTTACGATTGTTGGCCCCTGACCGAGAACAAGAATCGGACCATAGCTGACTTTCATCGGAAGAGAGGAATCATGCTCAAATAAGGCCTGATTATCAGTATGTGTGTACCCTGCTTTACCACTAAGCACATTCTTAGGTTATGGTAATAGACATTTACTATTGCAAGTTCTTAAAATAGGTGCTCTGCCGCTAGAATTCCAAAGGTTACGTTGGGTTAGCTCTTTATTGGCTTCAGAGTGCAAACTTCATGACAAACTTTATGACACACTAAATACATAACTTGAGCCGCTGTAGGCGTGGAAACGACTTGTGTGTTCGCTAAGAAGTGGACCTTAGGAGCTTACCCTGGCCCTGATCCACACAGGACACGACACGCACCTGAACACAAGACGCTTACAGCGCAGGTGAGACTGTTTGCTTCCTCAAATAAATGTTTACAGACAATGTACATTTTTGCTCAGCATAAATTAGAAGTGGAAGGCAAAGACATGATCGCCTTGTGAATTTAGGCTTTTCGTTAAGTCACTCAAAGTTTTCCAAGGACGTGATCAATATATCGTAATTATTATATAGCCGTATGATATGCGTTTCCCCATAATATTTGATCATAAAGGTAGTTTACCATCATTACTTTTCTTTGTTGATTGGTGGGGAGAAATCAGTCTGACAGTGAGGCGTTCATTGACCTATGTTACCAAATATGGTTCTTGGCTCTCTGACTTGACTGGCGACCAGTTGAGGTCGTAACCCGCCTCTCGCCCAAAGTCCCCTGGGATAGGCAACATCTCACCCACCACACTAAGAAGGAAATGCCTCAATACTTTTGAAAGAAAGCATGAGGAATCGGTTTTATTGGACTGAGACAACTTTACCTCAATTCTCCCTGGCCTCCAACTGTGCAAAGGTTCAAGGTTAATAAACATCGTGGCTAGGATTTATGAATGAATAACTGTCGAGAATGCCCTCAAGGATAAAGCTCAGGCCAATGACAAATGAACGCGATGAAAACCACAAGTCACACCAGCTTCAAAAGTAACATTTTAATCAGTGCAGTTAATGATTGTAGGTCAGTAGAAGTGGCTCCAATGAGATCATATGTGTGTGTGTGTGTGTGTGTGTGTGCGTGTGTGTGCGTGTGTGTGTGTGTGTTTGGAGGGGATACGTCAATATCACAAAGAGCCCCTTCAAGTTTTAATTGGAGATTTCAACTCAATTGATGTGTCCGAAATCGTTCACTCACTCAATACTCCCTACTCCCCGTGTAAGGTTGCACTATATAGTGGATTGCACATTATTCAAACGAGAGGATCTTGTAAACAAATAAGTGTAATTTTTTCTGAGTTGAAAAGTGACTTTGACGCATCTAGTCCCGCCATTGTTCTATTTATTCTTCTCTGAAGACGCGATGCATCATGGCATATGACGACTCGGTGAGTGACCATTGCTTGGTCACTACGTTTTTCTATGCTTTGTGGGAAATTTCGAGTGCACTTATATGGAGCAATAAGCAGACACCACACAAAGAAAATGGCGTAATCACGATAGTGAGTGATTTCGGACACAGTCAATGACTTTGCTGTTCAAACTGCAGCAGGGAAACGAATTGTCAAGACAGAGAGAGACTTTTAAAACCAGCTCCTCTCAAATGGATCCATTCCAAACAACAAGCCTCCAGCTTTATTAACTTGATGAAAAGACCCTTCAAAGCACACCCACATCATTTACACATCATCATGTTACATAACAAACATGACCTAATGTGATGCGCATAGAGTAAGAATATGACAGTCTTTAATTCATAACCAATTAACTGCAAAGTGTGAATGGATCACCAGCTGCTGTCACCAGCCATTTGCATTGTCTCCGCAGTTTGGCCGAATGAACACATAAACACACAGGGAAAATGTCGTCTCCTAAAGGTAGGTTACACATTGACGGCTGATTGAAGAGTGCATGCGTGGTTGGCAGAAAATGAAAATGGAATGGCGCACTTGATTGACACAGTTTAAGCATGAAAGTCTGCAGCTCTTAATATTTGCGGATTAGATGAATAGAGCTAAAACCACAACATTAGGTACATTTGCGTACATATGTGTGTGTGTGTGTGTGTGTGTATATAAATATATATATATATATATATATCTTCTCTCTCTCTCTCTCTCTCTCTCTCTCTCTCTCTCTCTCTCTCTCTCTCTCTCTCTCTCTCTCTCTCTCTCTCTCTCTCTCTCTCTCTCTCTGGCGGCACGGTGGACGACTGGTTGGTGCGTCAGCCTCACAGTTCGGAGGACCCGGGTTCAATCCCCGGCCCCGCCTGTGTGGAGTTTGCATGTTCTCCCCGTGCCTGCGTGGGTTTTTTCCGGGCACTCCGGTTTCCTCCCACATCCCCAAAACATGCATGAATTGGAGACTCTAAATTGCCCGTAGGCATGACTGTGAGTGCGAATGGTTGTTTGTTCCTATGTGCCCTGCGATTGGCTGGCAACCAGTTCAGGGTGTACCCCGCCTCCTGCCCGATGACAGATGGGATAGGCTCCAGCACGCCCGCGACCCTAGTGAGGAAAAGCGGCTCAGAAAATAGATGGATATAAATATCTATCTATATATATATATATATACATCCATCCATCCATCTATTTTATTTTTTTATAAAAACATATGTATGTATGTGTGTGTGTGCATGTTTTATTTATGAGCAAATAATATATTTAAAAATTTTCTCCATATATACCTTTTTTTCTTACTTTTTCCCGTGGTATAAGCGATGTCATTGAATTAGGCAGGGTTTGTAACATCTAATATCTGTAAAACCTCAAGTCAATAAAAACGTTTGTACATAACATTTTATTATTCACTTTCTGTAAATGCTGGGATGTTAACAGAGAAACTATCTCACTGGTGTTTATTCAATGTTCTGCCTCAGGTGCCGAAATTGACTTCGATGCAGACTTTAATTATGGTAAGTGAGAGCCATCTGCAAACCGCCGGAATGGGAAACTTTGAATGTTAAGCTCCTGCTAAGGACCAGAGAGGAGGGATATTATGTTGGGAGGGGGCACAAGATGTACTTTTCCAGCAGCTAAGGGCAAGTGAAGTGAGGGGAAGTGCTGAGGGGAAAATCATGTGAGAGGGCTGGAGAGCAGCCAGATGGAGGTACACCTACAGTAAAATGGCCGATGACTCGGGTTTCAAAGGGGTGCAAAATTTCTGGTAAATTGAATGGTAAATGTCCATGTAAAGTTAAGCTGGGCAAAATCATATATTAAGAAACAAATAATAATAATAAGAGCATTTTTGTTTCATCATAAGTAGACATCCATGCAAAATAATACGATTACATTTCAACTGATTTGTTTCTAAGTTGAACTTTATTAAGCTTTCAATACAGTGGTGCCTTGAGCTATGAGTTTGAGATATATTTGTTTCGTGACCACGCCCGTATCTCAAAACATCTTTTCCCATTGAAATGAATAGAAATTATATTAATCGGCTCCAGCCTCCCCCAAACAAAGTACACAAATTATTGTAATGTGTATTTTAATGAAGAAAAATAGCACTCCCTAATATTGTACTTAATGAACACATACAGTCATGACATGATTACATAGAATTTAAAGTAATTAAACAGTTTTAGTCACATTGCATCAATTGAATGGCCATTGTGCTGCTCCTTCTGGTGTGCCCACCTTGGCAACCTGGGGCCTGTATCAGACAGACAAATTGATATACTGTTCATCTAGACAGATGCACTCCTCTAAACTCCTCAGTACGGCACTAATCTTAATCGTTCCTTGCAGAGGATAAAGAATGTATGACTGTGAGTACCGTTATATTATCTGTACGCGTTCCGTCTCTGTGTTCAGTCCGTTGCTTCAAGGTTTAGAGCAACTCAACATAGATGCTATTTAGCATTAGCATTAAGCTAGCGGACTGAAAGGCTAAGCTACAGTATGTCAAGTCTTTAATCATGAGTCTCAAAGGGCTTCACAGGCCCACAGTTGACAAAGATTGACAACTTCCCTTGATCTAAACCCCCCAAATAGGCTAGGAAAAACTCAAAACCCCATGTGGGGACAAAAGAAGAAACCTCAACAAGGGACCCCAGATGGATGGATGTCTTTCAGGATGACCAGGCTGCAATGGATGTCAAGTGGTCAACATTTATCATATAGTATGGTTCTTTACAATGTTAGTTCAGATGGCATAAAAGTGTATTTAGAGAGATGAAACGCCGTGGGTAGATGCCTCAGGGAAGTGGCTCTGCCTCAGGACCTGGCCCGGTCGGTCGGAGCAGAATCGCAGAATCCTCCACAGCAATGACTCCGGGAAGTGGTCCACCTCAGATCAGGTCCTAGTACATGTAAGCGGTGTGGTCTGAATTGCGCTGCAGTTGAGAAATAGCATAGGTTAGTGATTCTCGAAGTGCGGTACGAGTACCACTAGTGGTATTCAGGCTCTCTTTAGTGGTATACAAAAGAATTACTGCATTAAATAAAAATAAAATGTAAAACATTTGAACAGAGATGGGGGGGGGGATTCGAGTCAATTGACTTGACTGGATTCTACTCGAGTTGCCAGTTTTATGACTTGCGACTTGCTTGCCAAATAATTAAGAAAGACGAGACTTTAGACTTGCCAAGAAACTTGACTTTGACTTGAACTAACGGTACATGACTTGCCAAGTCATCTTGTTCAGAGTTAGAAATCAGCATTTTAATCAAGACAGTTTGCCTTTTTTGAAAGAAAGAAAGAAAGAAAGAAAGAAAGAAAGAAAGAGAAAGAAAAACCTGGCAACACAATTTGCGTTGTTGCGCACTTGCCATTGTGACGTAGCCACCTGCATGAACAACAATGGAAGGACCTCCAAAGATAACAAAAATTGGATTCAAGGATTATCTTGTCAATGAAGTCTGCAGAAAGAGAATGGGAACCTGCATGGCTTGCAACTAGCGCATTAAAAACACAACAAAAACGACGTTGAACTTCAGCCGTCACAACAAAACTCAATAAAACAGGTAAGCTAATTTAGCAGTTTAGCTTGCTGGTCAAACATTAAGTTTCATAGACTGGTTTTGGACGATTAAAAAGAAAAATTATGTGATGTGAACGTTTAGTACAGCTACGTAACGTAAGTAGGGTTGTATGGGGAGAGACATGTTTCAAAATTATTTGCACGTGTTTTTCAAATCCACAAATATATCTGCGATTTTTTTTTTTTTTTAATGTTGTGTGTGTGCTTTTATCATGACTTATCATTTGTAAACATTAAATTTTGCTTGTGAATTGTTGAAGGTGCGTTTGTGGATCAGCGGTCACGTGCATTTGTTTTTGAGACAAATGTTTAAAAGTTTAAAAGTTGAACAAAAAAAAAATCATGTGGGAAGATCCTCCCTCCATCCGCTAGGTGGCAGTGCTGCGGTCCCCGTTGAGAGCATAGACCACATGACGGTTGATTCCTATAAAAATGACTTGCAGTCAAGTCATCAACCGCCGCCTCAAACTGCGTTACGTTTGTCTCAAAAATAAACGCACGTTGATCCACAGACGCACCTTCAAGAATTCACAAGCAAAATTGAATATTTACAAATGATAAGTCATGACAAATGCACACACAGCATTGAAAAACACACGTGTAAATCGCGGATATATTTGTGGCTTTGAAAAACATATGCCAATAATGTTGAGACATATTTCTCCCCATAGTGGTGCGTGGGACGGTTTATGATAATTGTCTGAACCTTTGGTTTTGGTTCACAGGCACGCAAAACCCTCTTCTCTCTCTTTTTCTCTCTCTCTCATTTACAAATGAGGCGAGAGCACAGCAGAAAGTATGTAATGCCAGTATTACTAAGTGCAGCACAAATTGTGAGTAGCTACGTGTGAATATCATTTTTGTACTATTGAAGATGTTTATTGAAGTGTCACCATCAAAATGTCATCTGTTGTGTCGGCTCTGTGATAAAGCTGTCTGCAATATGTTTTTAAAATTGAGAGCACAGAATATGAAACATAACCGTTAATCTCATGACAGTTGTCAATTGTCCAGAGTCAGTGCTTCTAAATGAGATTGTTTGATTCGAAAACACAGGCACCCGAGTTATGAGAGCATGTTTGTCACCACAAAGTACGTAGCATAGTTAGTTCAGAAATAACGTTGAATTAAATTGAGTTAAAAATACAACTTTAAATAATTCAGTGCGATAAATTCAGTCAATCCTAATCTCAGTTGTTCATTTAACGTTTCATAAGGTGTGAATATTATTATTATTTTTTTTAGTATTATGATTGGTGAAAAAACATTTTATTAACACTTCAATTTATGTTGCGACCGGAGCAAGATTGTTTGATTTGACTTGCGACTTGCTTAAATCAAGTAATGACTTGACTCGACTTGCTTGCAATTTAGTGGCGACTCGCTTGACTTGCTTGATTCCCCCCCAATGATTTGGGACTTGCTTGAGACTTAAAGGTTATGACTAGAGAGTTGCTTGTGACTTGTACATATTATGTGACTTACTCCCACCTCTGCATTTGAAACAGGCAATGCAATCAAATATATTAGAATGAAGCTTGCAGCTATGCATGCATACATACTTTTGAACCTTTAAAAAAAAAAGAAAAATCAGTACAGTTCATTTTTCAAGTATAGCTTAGTTGTATTTAACTTTTAAGTACAATACATTTGCATTTACTCTTTAACTGTTTGCTTTTCAAATTTTATTGAAACATCCATCCATCCATCCATCTTCTACCGCTTATCCGAGGTCGGGTCGCGGGGGCAGTAGCTTCAGCAGGGACGCCCAGACTTCCCTTTCCCCAGCCACTTCATCCATCTCTTCCGGGGGGATCCCGACGCGTTCCCAGGACAGCCGAAGGATGTTTTATTGAAACACAATTTTAAAATTAAAAATAATAAATTTTAATTATATCACGGTATAAGTAGTTTTCCTATATTTAAGCATCGTGTTAATGTCCAAACTGTATAACCTTATAGTTGCTTACAATAATATACTTAAAAAAAATAAAACCTTTCTCCTTTATAAATACTTGGATTTAGTCTGCTATTGGATTTTAATGCTGAAAATATGTTGGTGTGTTAGTATTTTTTGGCATAAATATTCAACTGTACTTGCATACAACCTGGTTGTTTTATTAAGGATTATGCTCAATATAAATTTGTTGTAATTTAGCTCACTTACTTCTGTATTAAGAGTCAACCTTCAATTTTGCATATTCCTGATTTTTTCCTGTTTAATTCCTTAAATTCCCATAAGATCCCATGAAAAGTTTCCAACTTGGAAAATTCCTTTAATTTTGCAAACCTCGTGGTGACACTGTACTATTTGCATTTGCAGACTACGACACATTACGTACAGTTGGCCTGTGCCTTACCGGAGTCCTTGTATTCCTTTCTATCATTTTGCTGACAGGTAAGTCAACACTTTGTATATTGCTGGCCTTGGGCAGAATCCTCGCATCCCCCAAATCATCACTTTTCAGAAAACAAAACAAAACAAAGCATAATTCACTTTTAACTCTAGGCAAAACTGATTTCCAGGTATCTCTATCTGTCATTTCAACTGTCACAATTACGTTACAGATGAATGAAAATTACAACTACGTAAAATGTAATTAAGACTCGTCAAGAAGATGTTGAGATATATACGTTATGTTATTCCACATCGTCAAATTGAGCGTTTAATGGTGAAAGCAGCTTTTCTGTTTGAAGCTAATTGTATTTTTTTAAAACTATGTAATGAATTATATTGAAGGTAATTCCCCCCACTCACTTTGTGGCTTCCCCTGGAGGCCGCGGTGCCCTCAGCATTTGCCTATACTGTATTGCCTAAAGGGCAAGCCCGCCCAGGAACAGACCCCCGTGTAGGGACTGACCAATAGTATCAATATGTGAAGAAATATAAAATTCACCAAATTTGGACATAGTTGAGTGTGTGTAATTTAATGAAAGGTTTATTAATGGTGTTTCTTCTCTTGACAGGGAGAAAGTTTCGTCACTGTGTAAGTAAGGTAAGTGATCAATCCTTTGTATGATGCAGCACACAACAGAATGGGAATTTGGGTGGGTTAAATGGATATCTGTATAATGGTACAAAAAATATATATACATGTATTTGCTGATCTCAATTAAACAAGACGCAGATATGTTTGAATTCATGTAAAGATGTGATTATGTTTAATGTTGCTAGTCAAAACACAATGATGAAGACTGAAGTGACGTGAACAAGAGAAGATGGGATGTGCCGCTGAGCTGCTGACTGTCAAGGAGTATCAAATCTTTTTTTTTTTTAAATAAAACATTTATGTAACCATGATGTGTTTATTTGTAAATGTTTGAATCCAACAATACACAGGGTGTGGCAAAAGTCGGTAAAAATGAATTTTTTGTTTAGTTTCATTACATCTTACTACTCCAATTACATATGAAACCATTCAGTCTTTTAAATGCTGAAAATGTCCTCTTTGAAATGCAACATTGCTCAAACGCTGCAACACTTAACACCCGCGCACAACTTCCCATCGGCATCAATTTCAGTAACTTCTTTTATTTATTTATTTATTAGTATCAAGCAAGGGTTTGGGTTCCAAAACAGGATTTCAAGGGAAGTGCTGAACGGAAGATTAATGAATGAATGTTTAGCTTTCATGGAACTGGAAGGTTTAGGGTTTAGTAGGCTTTCAAGAAAGGATTGGGTTTTCGAAGTAGGGTTTCTAGCCTGGGTTAGGGTTTGTAGTACGGGTTTCAAATCATGGTTTCAAGCTAGGGTTAAGGTTTTGGCCCACTCTGTATATAATCTATAATTATCCCTCTAAGAAACACACAAAAAATGCAAACATTCTGTTACCTTCATGCACATGATTCATATAATATAAATGCCTTTAAATCATGAATTAATCAATTTGTAATTAGATTTAACCTCGTGTCCAGGTGAAATAAAAAACAAAACCCAAATGGCATACGTAGTGTATGTGGCTGTAAATGGAGTAATAATTCTGAACACACGAGGGCGCCCCAAGAGCAGCGTGGAAACGCAGTGGCTTCAGGTTGCTCTTTAGAGAGAGGAAGTGAGACTCCTCAGTCTAGTCAAATAAAACGACCGTGTGGTGCTGTGGGACACAACAGGTAGGTACGCGCCAGCGTTATTGTAAGAAAAAGACAGCCAGGCTGTCCTTTCCGTTTGACTTTCAAGCCTGACGTGTGCGAATGTGTTTTTTAAAATAAGTTTTGTAAATCTATCTGACTTGTGAATTGAATTCAGGCTTTCTGTTAGTTTGACGTCACCTGACCTCTCCCGTTTTCCCCATTGGTGCGATTTTACCTGAGTGGGCGTGGAAAACATTCAAACAGGAAGCAGATTCTTCAAACATGTGCGGCGACCGAAGTCAAATTTACAGTAGGCCTAAACATTTGCATGCAAAGCACTTGTGTCTACAAACAATCCATTCATTTTCTTAACCGCTTCTCCTTATTACGGTCGTGGGCATGATAGCGCCTATCTCAGCTTGACCCTGAACTGGTCGCACGTCAATTGCGGGGCACATATAAACAATAACCATTAGCACTCACATCCACCACTACGGACAATTTAGCGTCTTCTATTAATGATAAACAACAAGTAGGTTGGTAACTGCCGTTTATTTTTTTAAATTTTTTAAAAAATGTATTTAAAAACAAATAATTTTTCTTTTTGCTGCGTGACTTTAGATTCAGCGGCACGGTGGACGACTGGTTAGAGCGTCTACCTCACAGTTCTGAGGACCAGGGTTCACTCCCCGGACCCGCCTGTGTGGAGTTTGCATGTTCTCCCTGTGCCTGCGTCGGTTTTCTCCGGGCACTCCGGTTTCCTCCCACATCCCAAAAACATGCATGGTAGGTTAATTGACAACTCTAAATTACCCGTAGGTGTGAATGTGAGTGCGAACGGTTGTTTGTTTGTATGTGGCCTGCGATTGGCTGGCAACCAGTTCAGGGTGTACCCCGCCTCCTGCCCGATGATGGCTGGGATGGGCTCCACCACGCCCTAGTCAGGAGAAGCGGCTCAGAAAATGGATGGATGGATGGACTTTAGATTCTTTACGCTAATGCGAAAACCAGTTCATTGTGCACCGTTCATAACCTCAAAATGCCACAATTAGAGTAAATAAATGTATGGAAAGTACTTCTAGGCTATTAATGTAAAAAGTGTAAAAATGGTAAGTAGGGCAGAGGCTATGGTTCATTTAAAACAAAATCTCCCGCCACATGAGCACTACTAAATAAGATGGTATCACCCGTTAAAACTTGACACCGCTATTGCACACTGTTTATTTTCTTTCTTCGTAGTCTATGTTGCACCATCGGACCGAGAAAAATTCCTAGTTGTTCATGTACTTTCACTGACAATGGTAATAAAATCGATTCTGATTCTAAATGAGGATGCCTTCTTCTGCCACGTCACGACATATTCTTCATAACCTCAAAATGTAATATGTATACCCAGACTCCCTTGACCTTACTGTAAGTCGAAGTAATTCACGTGAAGCACAAATTCTTACGTCATTATCTTTGTTTAATAATAGGTGAAAATCTGTGACTCCCCAGCTAAATTCTGCTTTCAACTGTTACGTGACACTTTCAGGTAGAAGATAAATGTCAGCCAGGCTGCCCTTTGTGGAGCCATCCTGTTCCATTAATGTGTGGAATAAAACAAAAGGACATGACGGGAAGAGTTAACGTCTTGCCTTACCATTTTACCTGTGAGTTCCCTGAGGCTTCATCAGACGATCAGCTGCTTTCCATAAGGGCTTCAGTTGAGGTAAGCAGGAGAAGCCATTTAGCGCTGATAACATCACTCGGTAAACACGCATACACGCACGCACGCACACACACTACCGGACAGGTGTGAGAGCGCTGAACGCTTCATCTTCCCAGAGCCATTTAGACTGGCAGCTGTGCTGACAGAACAGACAAACAGCATCAGAGTGAGTGAGGGAAACAAACAATCGGTAGAAGGATGTGACCTAGTGTTTTTCAGCCAGCCTAAAGTCAAAACTACACTTCCTTTTCTGCTCTTGACAGTTGTGAACCGTGCTTATAATGAGAACGTTTACAACTTTCTTCAGTTAGATGATTAATGAAGTTTTCGTGTGAGGCAATATATTATGCCAGTTGTTGTCAAACTTTAAACTCCAAGTACCATCTAAAACTACTTGACTGTCCAAGAACCACCTGCAGCTCCTTCAGTGTTGCTTTTGGCCTCATGGCAGCCTCCCTGACAAATGTTCTTGTTTTTTCATCAGTTTTGGAGGCACGTCCTCCAGTTCTTGGCTGTTTAGTGCATGTGACAACAATCTCCCGTCTTCTTCGTATATCTGGGCTGTCGGCTAGGGTGGCAAGACAGAAGCCTTATCTTACAAAGAAAAATACACTTGAAACCTGCCCGACGCATATAGGTAATTTTTTTTAAGGTCAGATCATTTACGTAAATCGTATAGATTGATTAGTTTGGTGGGGGGGGCGGTCGCCATTGATGACGTCATAGGCTGTTTCGTACTCCTTGAACGCTGGCAGCTAGATCCATTCCACACATCCGCCATCCACGCACAGATGTAATTGTGAATATTAGTCCGCGGCGGACTGTGCGCTCGGGACCTGCTTTGGGTAAGTCACAGAAGTTGACAAGACCAGAAAAAAACCTCCGCCGCTTCTGCTGTTAAGAAGTAACGATACTTTTACTGCGTTACTGTAATCTAAATGTCGCTTTTACTTGAGTCACATTATTGTCAAGTAACAGTACTCTTACTCGAGAACCATGTGTGGCTACTCTACCCACGTCTGAAGCGGAAATCCTATATTGCTACTCTTATGTTTAAGCAACATTTTTGCTCATCAGATCAGCCACTGTCGTATTTGTTGCACTGGTCTTTTGTATTTTCGCGTTGAGGTGCTGCGGGTCGTGGTCCTGGTTGTGGTCCCAGCGGAACCGCGAAGCACACGTAACATCGGCGACAAGAGTTTATCCGGCTAGGCTAGTGTCTTGTATTAATTAGGAAACCCGGCTACAATTGTCTAATTAGTATACGGATGTTAATGTTAAATGTATTAAGCGACGGAGCGATTTTAGGTATTATGTCACAACACAGAATGAGCTAACTTCAAATTCAGAAATGGCCAATAAAAACAGAAAAATATTGTACTTAATATTTTCCTGGAGGATGCATTTGGGATTAGCCTTTGACAATGATTTTAGTCAATTCTTTTCCAGAATGAGATTGCTTAAAGAGGAGGGTGCTATTGAAGTAGGCATCAGGTGCAGGTGGAGATGGGCCTGGCTCAAGTTGGAGGCCAAAACAAAAAGGCAAAGAAATGAGGCAAATGTAATTATAATCTTAAATTTGTACATCAACATATACTTGAGCGGTGTAAATAAACGTTTTTCTACGTGAAGAAATGTTTTTTATTTAAGCATTATTGTACTCTTCAGTCTTCCAGATTGCTTAATTTGTGTTGTAAAAAAAAAAATCTCTGTGGTGGCCCGGGGGGAACCCCCAGACCCCACCCTACAATGTTTTTTTTTTTTTTTGTCACCTTTTTCATGCCTTTGGTGTTTGCATGTCTGCAAATAGTGTTCACACTTGTGGAGCCACATTATCTCAGTTGTGTATTTTTACTTCCCCGTCTAATAGATTTTTTTCAACTAAATTCTACAGTTTATATATAGGTCACATTAATGGTGGAAAAAGTTTTGAAATGATTTATCTTGGTTGAATTATTTTTCTACATCACAAAACCTTGGCATTTGAACAGGGCTGTGTAAACTTTTTATATCCACGGCAGATAACCTGAGTTTCGCCTTTTGTGTTGAAATACAAAACACTACAGAAATAAATCACATTTTCCACGACATTCTATTTTACCGAGTTGAACCTGTATTCATATACTGTGTACTGGCATTCCACCAAAAAGTCGTGAGTGTGTTTTCGGAGCGTTTCCATTATTTTCCACGACACTTCTACGTGGACATTTCTGGTACCATTGAAGTGTCTTCATTTAGAATGCCATGTAGTTTCTTAATACCAACAAATAGCATGTCAAATGTGAAATTATATATATGGCAGGGCTGAATGTTTATCGCCAAATGATAATCACGATTATTTTGGTCAATATTGTAATCATTTTTATTAATCATGATTATTCCTCATTCTAGGTAAAACATCTGTATTTTTATTGCCCTTCTTTTCAACAAACAATAGTGAATCAGTTTTCAGTGCAAAATGAAACTTTAAATAACAATAAATGAAATGTATTGATTCATTCAAATTTCCCCAGGGCTAACTGAATACAAATTTTACCACAGAGTGGAATCGCAAATACGTATATTTTTTTGGTCGATCGTTAGATTTTAACGCCATTTGAAACAGTTGCATGAGGAAAGCTGTTTTTCAACTGTCCCAGAAGGCACCATAGATAGATAGATGGGTAGGTAGGCTAGTGAAACATCTACTTACGATGTGAGGACGTAGGGCGAGCCTGCTGCTAGCTCCCCCATAATCGAAGTCACCAGAAGTCGGGATGACTTTGACAGCTCATTTTGTTTTCTTTGTAAATGTTATCCAAAATGAATAAGTCCTGCAGTGAATACACGATTAAAACAGTCACCTTCCATTCCCACTGAGTCACTTTTAAATTTGCCACTTCTAGGAAGCCAACACTGCCAATCAGTGGTCTGTGTCATTTTGGTTGGCCAGCCAAAAACTTTCCCTGCTGGCCTTTGAGCTATATTGTGACCATTTATCAACTTATTGCACTGCTAAACTCTGGAAAAGGTTGCTCGGCACGCTAGTTTGAAAGCGGGCGAGGTCTCAAATCAACAACCGGCCTCTCTATCCCTCCATAATCCTGCGAAAGAATCTAAATTTTTAATAAAAGTACATGTAATCTGATTATGTTTTTTTTTCTGTAATTTTACCGGATTTAATTTACATCTTTTTTGGATCCTGATTACGTAGCACCATTAGATGTATTCTGTTACTCCCTAAGCCTGATTATATAGTAGAATATCTTTTTGGGAAATAATCTAGTTCATAAAAAAAAAAAAAAAAAACATGAGTTGCCATCATCATTTAAGCATTGCAACAACATAACTTTCCCCTTTACCATTCTGTTGCTGTGTGTGAGTGTGCCTTTTTTGTGTTTGTTTACAGCGGAGGTCAACCGGTAAGGCGTGTCAAAGCGTGGGAAAGCGATACGATCAGAGGAGTGCGGCTGAGGATAGCAGCTTTGCCCTCAGCCAAGCTCCTCAACATCTTCCCTATTCACCTGCTCTCCTCTCTCTCACTCTCGCTCTCTCTTGCTCTCACATGCTGCCTCTCGCTTTTTTTTTTTTTTTTTTGACCACGCTAATAGACCAGAACAATGTTTCAACACTAACAGACATCTATGGCTGTCCACATCACATTTCAGTAATTCAATATGATGGATGACAGTTGACCATGAAAAAATCTCGCATGTTCAAACGTCAATAACACGAGCATCAGTTAAAAAAAAAAAAGAGAACATGGGTTTTTTTTGGGGGGGGGGGGTGGCGGAGTATTTGCCGTCTAATTATGTTCAACTTCTGATTTCCTGTTTTTACAATGATTTTTCTGTGATTTTGTTCTGTTGATAATTTTTCCAAACATTACAACAAAGACAAAAAAAAATCACAATAGTTCAGAAATATAATATATATATATATTTTTTTTTTCAAAACTACTCCTTGTTCTATATACAGGTATATCCATCCATCAAGGCACAGACAAACAAACAAACAACCATTCGCACTCACATTCACACGTACGGGCAATTTAGAGTTGTCAATTAACGTACCATGCATGGTTTTGGGATGTGGGAGGAAACCGGATTTGTGAGGTGGTTTTGCTCACTAGTCGGCCACTGTGCTGACAATAAGCAAATTCATTTTTATAAGTGGCCGACTGTTTAGAGCGTCTGCCTCACAGTTCTGAGGACCCGGGGTTCAATCCCCGGCCCCGCCTGTGTGGAGTTTGCATGTTCTCCCCGTGCCTGCGTGGGTTTTCTCCGGGCACTCCTGTTTCCTCCCACATCCCAAAAACATGCATGGTAGGTTAATTGAAGACTCTAAATTGCCCGTAGGTGTGAATGTGAGTGCGAATGGTTGTTTGTTTCTATGTGCCCTGTGATTGGCTGGCTACCAGTTCAGGGTGTACCCCGCCTCCTGCCCGAAGATAGCTGGGATAGGCTCCAGCACTCCCGCGACCTTTGTGAGGAGAAGCGGCTCAGAAAATGGATGGATGGATTTTAATAAAAATTAGTACCTAAAATGTTCTTCAAACTTGCAACATGAAGCCACCTAATGATTTGTGTTTTAACCTTAAATTTTAGAGCATTTACTGGTAAGATCGGTTGGCTTTTACTGTATAATCCTTATCCTACACAAGCTATATTCATTTTTCCTCTGAGTCTTAAATATTCACTAATTCATGAGTTTCGTCAGTGTGGTTTTTGTTTGAAGCTGTATGAAATGAGAACGTGTGTTTGTGTGTCACAGTTCCACATAGCAATGCCTCACCCCTGGCAGCCATCTTGGAAGAGATGGTATTACCCTGGCATGTTTCGTGTGTGTGCGCACGCACATGTGTGTGGGCGTTTTCTCTGTCTACGATTGGCGTCATTCCCCGTCTCCATTTTTTTTTCTTCCCCCAAATTTCTACCCCTCTCTCCTGCAGCTCAGGATGCTCCCCTACCCTTCCTTTTTTTTTTTTTTTTTTTTTTTCCAATAACGCCCCTCACCCATTCCCCTCATTACGCACCGCATCTCATTTGAATGAGTTAACACGCCTTCCCGTGTGTCTTTTCTGACGTACGCGCTCACGCATACGCCACAAGCGTCACACATGCTTGCTTAAAGCTTCGCCGCTCGCCACCCGCCCGCCCGTTAATGCACTGCAGCAAAGTGTGTGCCATTCATATTTGCCCAATGCGGAGCCTCGTTCAAAGGCGGTGCCATGCAGATTTGGTAAAAAGAGGCGCTTCCTTCTCGACACAAACACTGGCTTCGGGGGTTTCTAACATGGCCTCGTTTTATAGCCTTTCACTTTGTTCCCTGCCATGTGACTTTGCAAGGAGCCACGCAGGCGCCCGTTTGCCCTTTGCCCAATTCTGACCTTGTTGAGGTGTCAATGGTCGGTGTGTGCAATAACGCTGCTGACATTAGCGCTAATATGATCCTCGCGTGTTGTCGGGGCCTGAGGGGGAAGCACTGATTGTCTGAGCATTAACATCCACATTAACTTGTCTCATCACGCTCACGTCTTACCCACCCTGTCCTGCTCGAATAGCATTTCCCCTCCCTTCTTTTATCTGCATCCCTATCTCCAGGCAACCAGCCCTGGTGCCACTGATGGAAATGAGTCACTGTCTTTTTTGTTGTGTCGTGTAAACCCATCCTGGGCCCCACCATTCCTCAGTGACACTTACTGGATATGTTTGCCTTTTCTCAGGCCCCGTGTCAGACCCTATGATGATCACTGTTTGACAGAGAGTATACAACCTGCTTGGTGCTGTCAGGCCCGCTCACGTCAGCCCTTTGACCAGCATGCTGCCGCTTGCAGCCCATGGCCGCACACATCCTGCCTTCCTGCAGGGTGCAGTTGAAGGTGTTGTCATAAGCCAGGGAAAGGGAGAGCATGATACTCTTGACACATTATATTGCCCTCGGATTTTAAAACAAGCGCGGCCGCCTGTCTCACCTCAAACTGGAGGCTCTGCCTTTTTTTAAATGGGATTGCACTTTTCTCAAGTAGCCTGGAGAAGGGATGGTTTTTATTTCCAACCTTATTCCAACCCATTTGGTTCAGTTCTGTAGTTAATGGTTCCAAATTATTCACGTGGAACCATCCTCTTTGTTGGGGCACTGATTGCCGTTTACGCTTAAGAAAAGCAATGTTCGTTTACAGGTGCTAAGTATGGGCATATTAGTCAAATAAATGGTTGTTAGTATTTTGATGAGGTGTGAGTAAGTCACATCCAGTATGTGCATGTAATATGTAAGTCTAAAGTCTTAATATTCAAGTTTCAAGCAAGTCACAAATTAGTCAGGCCGCACACCGAGTGACACGGCTGAGCACGACTGAACTGAACTGTCACGTAAAAAATATAGTCAGTGATTCACACCCGCACACCTCAAATCGCTGCACTGGAAAAGCTGTGACCCCTGGTGTTTTTATGGGGATACATTTTGAGGTGCCACATACTGTACTGTACACTACTGCTGTACTGTACACTACCTTTTTATTGACGCTCAAACAACATGATGCGATTGTCAAGGAAGAAGCAGATTGGCCTGGCCGCTGTTGCCATATTATAATAATACAAAGAGAGGAAGCGGGCAAGAGATGTATACTGTGTATACTTTTGGTACGGTTTGCCGGCGGCCGACTGAATCTCGCTTTATACCCGGAAACGTAATTTTGTTGTAAAAGCTCACGTGATACAACATGCCATTTTTGATTGGCTGTTACAACTGTGATATTGTGACGCTGTGCACCTGTGATTCAAATTTCAAACCATAGCAAAACTAGTTGCAGAACCCCCGGACGCTGCGCAACACTTAGGTAGCATTCAGCTGCATCGCTCCGTGTGCGGTGGGCCTGACCGTAGCAAAAATCAAGCAAGTCAAGTAGAATCCCTGCTAAATTTCAAGCAAGCTGAGTCATTCCTTACTTGAGTTAAGCAAGTTAGCTGTACTAACATGTTCACAGTCACAATGTTTCTAAACTTGTCTCACTACTGTCTATTACTTCATTGTCTTCTCAATTACACATGTAACCGACATGAATCTTGGTTACTGTTGACCAGCTATTGGTGAGCTAAACTGTTAAAGTAGCTTACCTGTCTTTGTGGGTTTTCGAGTGACGGATGAAGTTAGTTGTTAGTCATAATTTTTGTCTCTTTGAGTTGCAAACCTTTTCATGATGCCATTCTCTTTTTCATGGTTTTATCAAAAACATAATCCTATAATCCAAATGTAATGAATAATCTTCAGAGCTCTCTCCATGACTCTTGCTTCATCATGTGACCTCTGCGCTTTGCATCGTAGCATACTGGTGTGTTACTAGGTCCGTGCGAACTACACACAAAAATAACTTCAGAAACTGTTGTGAAAATGCAGATTTTACAATGTAAACAGGTAAGACTTGTCAAGTCATATACAGTAGTTCAAGTCAACGTCAATTGAAGTGTCATGAATACCAAGTTAAAGTCAAGTTGTCTTTGGTCTTTCTTGGCTGAAACTTATAAGAGTTTTAAAATTGGCACCTTAAGTGTGACTTGAGTCAAGTCACGTGACCTAAGTCCCCACCTTTGCTAATTCAGTCGATTATGTGGCGCTCTAATTGAATCCGATGGGACTGTGGGTTTATGATGAATGAAATCCGTTCTTGTCGTGGCGACATAACCTGGATTTGTGTGTAGTCAGAACCCATGTAAATGCAGTAAAATTCATAATTACAATAAATATTTGTATGAAAAACACTTTGTTGGACAAAAATATAAAAAGCAAACTAAAAACTGCAAGTTTGTTTATAACCTCAAAATGGCATATGTTGGGCCCGTCGCAGCAACTGAGGTAAACTGGAGTGTACTACATAGTTGCAACCAGCAAAGGTGCTGTTGTTTCACTCAACAATTTATGGTTTGAGGAAGAGCAATAACAATCCACAAAGATATCTGCTGTGGCACCACTCTTCTGGGCAGCGTTATTCAGGCAGGGAAACAGGAGTTCAGAACGTAGAGAGAATTTCCCATCCTATTAAAATACACTAAAAAGTATTCGCTCACCTGCCTTGACTCCGATATGAATTTAAATTACATCCCATTCTTAAGCCATAGGGTTTAACATGACATCGATCCATCCTCTGCAGTTATCACGGCTTCACCTCTTCTGGGAAGGTTTACCAAAAGGTTTAGGTGTGTTAATGGGATTTTTTTTTTTTCCAGAAGCGTATTTGTGAGGTTACACAATGATGTTGGACAAGAAGCCCTGACACTCTTTTCTCTTAATTTATCCAAAAGGGTTGAGGTCAGGATTGTGTAGGACTATCAAGTTCATCCACTTCCAACTCTCTCTCATCCGTGTCTTTATGAACCTTGATTTGTGCACTGATGCAGGAACAGGAAGGGGCCATCTCCAAACTGTTCCCACAAAGTCGGAAATGTCCAAACTTAGCCCCTGATCTCCAGTGAAAAGAACTCTGAAGGATTCAGCATACCAAGAGTTTTTGGACATTTCCATGCTCCCAACTTTGTGGGAAGAGTTTGGAGATTACCCCTTCCTGTTCCAACATGTCTGTGCACCAGTGCACAAAGCAAGGTCCATAAAGACATGGATGAGAGAATTTGGTATGGATGAATTTGAGTGGCATCCACAGTGTCCTGCCCTCAACCCGATAGAACGCCGTTGGGTTGATTTTGAGGGGACAGTGAGCCAGGCCTTCTTGTCCAACATCAGTGTGTGACCTCACATATATGCTCCTGGAGGAATGGGCAAAGATTCCCATAAACTCACTCCTAAACCTTGTTGAAAGCCTTCCCACGAGAGTTAAGAGCTGTTACAACTGCAAAGGGTAGACCAACATCAGAATAAAAACCATATGGATTTAAAATGGGATATCACTTAAAATCATATGTGAGTCAAATACCTTTAGCAATATAGTGTATTATAAAAAATAACAATCGATTAACTATTCATTACATTTCCACATAAGTGACTAAAGTAATGTAGTCAAGGCCCATACTAGCATACCACACTTGCATGTTCTGCACGTGCTTGTGCAGGTTTTCTTAGGGTGCTCCAGATTTTTCCCACATTCCCAAAACAATCGATTCGGCAAATCGAAGACTGTAAATTGTCCATGGCCGTGAATGTGAGGGTGAATGGTTGCTACCAGTCTAGAATGTACCCAGCCTATCGCCCTATGTGAGCTGGGATACTATGGACGGGCACACTGAACTGTTGGGCTTGGTGGAAACATAGTGTATGCGTGTACTGGTCCATGTTACGTTTGTGTGCACAGTTGGTGGTCTGTTGGACAGTGATGGTGCGTGGGTGTATGTGTGTGAGTCTGAGTGTGTATTCCACCTGTTACATAATAAAGAGTGGAGGCAGAGTGTGTTTCTTTTCCTGCCACTCTCGGGCGGCTCTTCAGTGGGAGTGAGAGAAGCCAAAGCTCGCCTCAGCTCTCTTCTACAAGCAGGATTTTGTTGTGTTTGTGTACGTGTGCGTTTGTGTGTGTTTAGTGGGTTCTGCATCTCAAACATCACTTTTTATCTCAGCGATAAACACAGAAAGTCATAGTGGAGGCTACACAAGGAATCTCATTCTATGTACAGTACTGCACAGCGCGAGACCTCTTGCGCTTGCTTTACGAGATGAAAACCACAAAGCCTCAGGCAACCGATTCCTAGCCTCGCGATAGCTGGTCCACAGCCCTACAACCGATGTATCTAAGGATTCCTGGCGGATTTTGTATCGATAACTGAGTCTGCTCCCGATACAGTTGTGTCTCTTGCCTTTACGAACGGATATCTGGTCGCATCGGTTTATTGCTTGTAACCCTACGGGAAAGCGAATCAAATTTAAGCTTTTTACAACAGAGACTATTTTTTTTACCCCGAAATTCTGGGGCTAATTCCAAATTAAAGACCTGAAGGGACATTTGACGTTAGAGCAGAGGTCACCAACCTTTTTGAAACTGAGAGCTACTTCTTGGTAGCGGTTAAACTGAATAGCCGACTAGTGTATAAGTCAACTTTACTACTTGACATCGCTATTTAAATCTTGAACTAATATCTAAACACGTGTTTTTGACATCTCATCTTCCAATTGGCCAATTTACAGAGGACTTTCGACTCGCTCGTCTGCTGCCATCGCCTGACTATAATGCTCTCTGGGGTAGCGAAATGTCCGGCCAACAAGGCGACACAGTCTTCTTATGTCTGTGCAGGTCAGATAATACAAAAATAAGATGGTTGTGGCTGAGAATAACAGTTAGTCTCGCTTGCTTCGGCTATGCAGATTGCAGCTAGTCTTAAAATATTCATATTAGCGGGACCACGGGACTGGCAGCGTGAAAGAAGGGTAGGGGCACGAAGCGAAGCTCCGTCTTCATCGCCAAAATTGTATGCCCGCTAACGTGTGGACAATAACTGTGTGCTAACAACAACTTTATTCATATCACAACGCATGCCAGCATCATGACACTTGTGTTGCTTTACGACACTGTGTCGTAACAAAATTGGCAACACAATACGGCATACGGCCGTACTCCTGCGCTACAAGTGTGCGGAAATATTTTGCCAAAAATCAGACTTCATGGTAGCACTGTCAAAAACATGCATGTCATTCCTCAAATGTAATAAAAGCACAAGTGAAATACAAACAGTCAAACAGAGAAATGCAAAACATTTTTCAGCCGGGCTACGATGTTCTCTCTTACAACACACTATGCTATGGAACACAAGGTGAGACCGGCTAGATGAAGAGAAATATGCGCATGGCTCCCACTAATTATGTACACTCACTGCAAAGGTGTTGTATATTTAGTCGTTTTTGTTTTTTTTGTCTCTGTATGCCGTTCTGTCGAAATATATCTTTGTGAAACTGTTCAGTGGTGGAAGAAAAGTTGGGGGACCACTGTGCTGAAAAATATCAACGATATCATCGACAAATCGACTTTGAATCAACTTTCATCGCATTAACGTAGACTACAGAAAAATCTTGTCGTTCAACCTGTACTTGTGTATTGATTAATGCAGTTCGATGCACACTTCTGAAATACCAAATGTGCTCAAATTACCTAGAATGTTGCTTGAATGTTTATATTACCTTTATAATACAAATTTTATGTATTTATTTATGTGAAGAAACTGATCATGCATGTTAATGATTTCTCACAATAGTTAACAATGATTTAACAAGGTAGGAAACAGACAAATCTCAATATTGTACACTTTATTTTTATACATTTCTCTCCCACGGGCACCACATTGGTCTCCTCTGCATTGTAATACCAGCGCAGAAAAAGAAAAATCAGAATAATGAACATTCATGGATATGATGTTCCATGCTGAAGTGAGTGAATTGCAGCTGACTGTAAGAAATGCACGCAGTTGATGTGTTTCCTTGTCTGGAACCCATAAATGCATGAAAGCAGGTGTTTGCAAACCTTTTTTGGAACGGGTACCAATGTATTCTGGGCTCCATTGACTCACCTGAGTCTAGATACATAAAAAAAAATATATGAAACAGGGAGGAACAACTTGTAAATTATTTGTAATGGTAGAGCTGGCACTCATCGTAGAATGAACTCATGCGTCTAGTGCGCGTAGGGCAGCTTCACGTGCGTTAGCGTTCCATCCGCGACGCGCGCTTCTCCTTCACCCCGTCTTGATTAGGATACCGGGGCGGGGGGGGGGGGGGGGGCGACAGCGCTCCGTCCCGGTAAGGGGAGGAGAGAGCAGGCAGCAGAGGCGGTACTTTCTCCGCGCCGGAGAGTGTGCGGGACCAGGGCTGGAGAGATCTGCATGCCGGGGAAGCATCAAGGCAAAAAAAAAAAAAAAAAAAAAAAAAAGCGCGGAGCCTCGCCTGCCTGGCAGATCTTCTTTTGGAGGGGAGCTGCACCACATTCCTGTGAACTATAACTGCTTTGAATGGCATGTGGCTTGTAACTTTACTTCTGCTGTATTCTTTGCAAGAAGGTAGGCGATGCAAATGCAGTCTGTCTCTTCAAGTGCTTGTCTGCATCTTTTCAAATATGCATGCTGAAGTTAATAATGTGATCGCTTCGATGAATGATGCTGATCTGGACTGATAAAACACTAGAAAACATATCGTATTTATGTATTTAGAACTTTCTTGGTGTTTCATTGTTTGGGTGCGCAGTTACATCTCGCAGCTTTTCGTTTCACATATTGATTATTATTATTATTTTTTTTACGACATGAAGTCAAGCTGGTGTGGGAAGCAAGTTAAGAACACAAAACATCAATATGCGCTTCGTTTGGAGGAGTGCGTAAAATGACCAAATGGCGCAAAAAAAGGGAAAAACAGCGCATCTCGTTTGTTTGGATAGCAAAAGACAACGACCATTTGCATTTTTTTGCCTGGTGAACACAAGAGGGTGTCGTGAATATGGAGCCTTTGAATACGCAGCAGGAGGAGGCTGATAGTGATCATCCGGAGGGCGCACAGTGTCACTGGCCACCCCTGCTCCATGGGGTCCTCAGCTTTTGGGTGCTTACGCGTGAAAGTCCGACGGGCCAAACGACTTTAGTGTATTTTTGAACTTTGAAAAAAAAAAAAAAAACTATCTCTCGGAGGAAGGGTGAGCGAAATGGTGGGGGTGCTCATTGGGACATTATTTTCAACATTAAAAGGACATTAGAACAGTTATTTTCAATGCAAGGGAGTGCAAAATGGTGCGTAAAAGCCTGTGATTGTGAGCGCGTCCATGCAGCGACAGCACAAGGGTCATTGCCTTTTGATGGGGACATGTTTGAGCTGTTCTAGGAGAATTCAACTCATTTGGGGAGATCATATGCTCAATGGGCGACTTTGAAAACGATAAAATTTTTTAAACTTTGTATTTTGTTGAACAACAAGCAAACAGGAGTATAGAAGCGAATGCATGCAGATGCAGTCGTTATCTGCCCTGCTCTAATTATTCAGCCACCATTTTCTGTGGCTCCAGATTCCACTGATTGGCTTCGCTCCAGAAGCTGGAGATGGAAGCTTCGTGCTTCTCGCTTGTCTTTTAAAATCGAAAATGGGCATTTTAAGTGATCGCGTAGGCCTCTGGAGGCATGTGAGCTCATGGAAAGAAGAAAAAAAAGAAGGAAAAAAAGGAAACATACGTTAATTGAAATGATACGATCAATTTCTACAGGTTTTGTCTTTTCGCACACCTTGCATTTGGGTTTCAAATGACATTACATTTGAAAGAAAATGGAGTCGAAAGAATAGTGGGTGAAGGATGCGTGCTTTGTGGTTCATCATCTTTGGCCTTGGCAGTGCCCTTTGCCACGCAGGCTGCAGTGTCGTTTGTTTCTTTTCAATGGATTACAAGGTGTGTTTGGATCACACACATTGTACATCACCCCCGTCCAGTAACTGCCCGAGCTGTACATCGTGCGTGTGCGTGCGTGCGTGCGCGCGTGTGGAGGGCTGCGGGCGTCAAACAGCCACTGGAGCGGAAAGCGTGCCAAAGATGGGAGAGATGGAGATAACGCAGTGGGAAACAAACTTCCACGTCAGTAGCCCCCCCCCCCCCCCCCAACACCTGTGTTCCACTCATTTTGCACGATTCCACCGCGTAGACAATATTGTCCCAGGTGCAATCTGTGCGTGTGTGTTTTCTGTTTGAGTAACTTCATCACAAGCAGCTAAGGCAGATCTATTAACATGCGTGCATCAGTACTGCGTATTTTCTTGCTCGTGGGCCGCGCCTCGAGAGTGGCACACCATTTTCTCTTAGGCGCTCTATTGCAAACATCCTTTTTGAAAATGGTATACATTCCATATTTCGTCTGAGTCCATGCATGCGTGCACGTTCATCTGTTTCAAGTGACATTTACGCACTTAAATGCATTCGTTCGGGCCTGACAGGCCACACTCGAGCCTCACGTTTACATTTCAGAGATGTTAAGCATTTTGTTCTGTGGGTTCTGAGACGGCTAAAAAAACAGCAACATTCTGGAATAAAAATGCTGCCTCCTGTGTTGAGATGAAGACGTGCGTGCTTATGGGCCGAGCTGCTCTTTGGCATAATTATTTCATCAATTAACATCATTCCGGTACCATCCAGTTTTGCATGACAGGCCTTGTGAATATTCGCAGTTTTACTATATTGTGACTGATTCATATCGGCGCATTGTGTAAACTGTATTGCATTCTACATTTATTGCATACAGAACTCGCTGCTGCTGCTGCAATGTATCATCATCGCCATCTCCTTCCTTTCCAAGGGATTCGTGCATGCGGATTCGGTGGACCTGCGGTGTTTCTGCGCATGCGTGTTCACAAAACACTTAATTGCGAGATGAGTCACGTCGTGGTGCCTCCGAGGCTGCATAAGAGGCTCGACTGGATTTGACCACTGACGCTTTTTAGTGGCTTATTAATCAATTACTTGTTTTAAGTTCAACAACAGAAACAAACTTTGCTATTATTAGTAGTACATTGGAATTGTACTGATGCCGCCCACCCGCGTCGTATAAATGTACAATTACGCGCGATGTCACACGAGAACATAAAGGTTTTGTATAAACAAACGCGCTGTTATTTGATTGCGTTGCCTGAAATGAAACACAACATGCATATTATGTTTCAAGACGAGCAAAATGTTCAGACTAAGTACTAGACTGGATGACGCGGTCAGCTGGACAAGCGTGAGAGCGCGCGGGTGCGCGCGCGAGTGTTCAACACAATTGAACTGCCAAACGCAGCGCGCCAACACTTGACCAAGAAAGCGAGTTAACGTGAGTGACGAGTTACCCTACGAGTGACACGTCAACTGTGGGACTGCTTCTCTCTCTTTAGTGGAAACTGACAGCTGTAGCAGCATTTACTTTAATTATTAAACACTTAAACCCCCCCCCCCCTTTTTTTTTTTGCTGTAAAGTCCCCTTCCAAAAAAAGTATATTTTATTTTATATTTTATCTTTGGTGTCCTTTTTTTGTGTGTTTTCAAGATAATTTGGGTTGCAAATGCCCAGAATGTCCTTTAAAAAAAAAAAAAGATATTCCAGTGGGTCCTTTTCGTCAGACAGCTGAGACAGGCGGATTTCTCATTAATATACGACATGCAAATAAGCTTTGCTCTGATGGGATCCCTCATTTTCTCAATTTAAATATGGAAAAAAGCTTCACTCTGACTGGCCGTGAGCGATATCATGGCAGCCAAGTGTCCATAGCGACCTCGCATTTGGATCATTTAATGAGGGCTCTTACTATCATTGTGCAGCAGAAATCACCAAGTGTTGGATCGTTCGCCCACTACTCACAACCCCACAGATTTCCTCCACAAAATGTTCGGAACGGAGCACAGTTCTGGTTCCGAAATGCTTATAAATTTCTCCCAAAATAAATTGAAGCCATTTATTCCTCAACTCGTCTGATTATGGCAGGTGATGCAATGCTTTGCACACGACGAAGTCGCGTTGTCACTCATCCAGTTTTCCTGGGATGAGTGGGCGTGTACCAACCGCAAAGTAGGCAGGAACTTGATTAATTAGTAACTTGAGCATGACCTGCACATCCATACTGCGCTTGTATCGGATACGTATTCGATTTATGTCCACATCCAAAAGAAGCCTGGGTCGTATTTAAAAAAAAAAAAAAAATAATAATAATAATAATAAATAAATAAAATAAAATAAAATCGTAAATGTACTGTTGACATTGACATGGAAAATCAGATACATGAATATATGTATAAAATATGAATTGGCCTTTAGTGTGAAGATAGCCATATATTTCTTTTCTTTTCTTGCGTGCACAAATTGAACAGAGTACGCACAACATACCAGCCAACAATGTGCACGATCTATAAGAGTGACTATGCAATTTAGCACCCGCTGTTTGGGATCTTACTAAATCAGGCCCTATGTGTCCAATCAGATTGCTCCAGTATAATTATTTTTAGATCTCACAGTCACAACCTATCGGGGCATACTCGCACTGTATCTGGAGGTACTGTGATACTTTGTGAAGTATTAACTCTCAATCAAGATCTCAGTTCATATCTTTCTTTGACAAATTGTCTTGCTAATGGCATTTCACAATAATCGTTGTATTTTCTGACTTTGACGCAGTAGACTCGTAATTTCCGTGCCTTGCTCGAGGCACCACAGCTGTGGGTTTGAACCAGGATCCTCATGGTGTCAGGCAGTGTTGTTAACCACTCATCCTTGTCCACCCTGCTTGTAATTGCCAAGGTGGAACAGGTTGTGTCCTCTCCAATAGAGACTGACACATCTTGACAAACATCCAACTGTCACGCCACCTCTTTGTGTTTTGCTGTTCTGCCCACCGGGGAGCAATTTATGACCACGTCTCTTACAAAGCTGCGGGAATAACAATAATAATAAAAAAAGAATATACGCTTCTACAAATCCGACGTTCAGCTCAGCGGCAGAAACAATCCTTTTGAAGCGGGAGTTGTGAATTTTTTTAAAATGCTGAACTGGCTGCCTAATGTTTTACTGACACTGCATAAAGTGTTTACAGGGGTTGTTTACCACCCTCTGCATATGTCTGTGTGTGTGCAGATCGTGTGTGTGTGTGTGTGTCTATGCATCCCGAATACATCTTGCCACCCAGGGAAATGACACATTAGAAATGATTTCCAGCATTGCCACCCAACCTTAATGCATATCTTTATCTGGAGCCATTGTGTTGTCAGTGAGCAACCCTCGCCCCGCCATTTATTTTTTTTGCCCTTTTATGTTCTGCTGTTTTCTTGTTTGACTTCAATGCTTTAGTTGTCGTGAACGAAAGAGCAGATCCCAAAAATAGACTCTAGATAAAAGGTCCAGAAACAATTTTAATTCAACGAAAGAGCATGTGATGGCGAGACGTACTAAGCCAAAGGGACTCACAACCAGAGAGAATCAAAAAACGAATAACACAGGGGGACACGACAAAAGGTCCGTGTGGTAAGCGATATACTGGTAGAGTAATTAAGTTGAGACAGAGGACAAATGTCGGCGCCGGACACGGGGCAAAAACGGGTGAATATTCCGACGCCCGCACACTGTCACGGTGGAGCCTAAAAAGGCTGATGATTACAATTGACGACAGGTGCGTCACCGATGTCATCGCTCACCCAGACACTGCAACACAAAGAAAAACAATTGAAAAAACAGGCCCATGACATTAGCTACTATTTGGCCTGCATGCTTTCGTGTGCTGGTATTGCTGCTCACTTTACCACTTGGTAACCGACTTTCTTGTACATGTGTATGTCCATTATAAATGTATTTGTTGGACTTTGTGTATATGTTTGAAGGCAAGGGTTATTTATAGCAGTTTTTCAATGCATGTAATGAGTCTCAGTGTATGTGTGTGTGTGTGTGTGAATGAATGTAGATGAGACAAAAGGCTGCATTATGCATAAAAGCTCACCATAGGCAATATCCTTACTTCTCCAGCATACATATTCATATTCCTTTTTCATATCCACTGCAAAAACAGAGTGCAAAAAAAAGTGCAAATATATTTGAGTTCAGGGTGAACAAATGTATCAAAAAAAAAGAAGCACAAAGAAAATTGAAGGTTAAAAAAAATCTTAAAGGCGGGTACGTCACCTCCAATGAGTCTGACCTTTGTTGTAATCATGGAAGAAAGCAATCAAAATACAGTCCATGAGTGCTTCTACTCTAATACGCCAACGGACGAGGTGTGATGGAGACCCCAGGGTAATGAAAAGACACGTGAGGTCAAGTGTCAAAATGAATATATTGTCCTGTAGTATATTGTATATTGTGAATCATGTTGCTTTGTCAGAAATATTAATTCTGATTAGGGTTATCTTCCTTATGATTAATCTTTCAAATGGAACCTTAAACCTGGAAAACAGTTAAAAAAAAACTCGAAACTTTCCTGAATCTATTGTTTCCAAGCTACAACTACTGTACACTGCATGGACAAAAAGCATTGAGACACCTGTTTTAATCAACTAACGAGTCAGTCAGGGGTCTGGCTAATAGGTGTTGAACAACTTACATTTTTTTTGTAGTCAACACTTAGGTGATGATAGTTGAGTCGACTTTGATTAATGGATGATGTCACTTGTATTTTTTCAGTTTTCAACTCACTGTGTGTGCATTATTTTGCTATGTAAGACTGACATTGAATGTGGAGTATGGAACAAATAGAAAGAGATTACACAATCCCATAAACACACACACACACACACAGTTAATTAGATAAGGAAATTAATTTAAGAACTTTGAGAGGCATGATCCCACTTCAAGAAAGACTGCTGGGATGAACTACAACAGAGATTGTGATTTGATTTCACTTTAAGATAAAATGACACACGACTTCCCTGAATATTGGAGAAAGTCTTCCCAGAAGACCAACTCGATGTGTTGTTCTATTTTTGCTTCATGTTGGTATAATGGAAAGTTGTTATCATACTTAGTAGTGGCACACCTTTATGCCTTTCACACAGCTTGCACGGGTTTGTTTCCCGGCCAGTTCCCCAACTCAGATATTGGAGCTCTGGTGTTGGGCCATAAAAACCTGAGCCACACAAATCAAGCAAGAAAGTCACTGTGGCAACCCTTGATGAGAAAAGAGGACAGGAAGTTTCACGTCTGACCCAAACTCTAATTCGCCATTCCGTTTTTTATTTGATGTTTTTGAAAGTTTACTGCAAGGGGACACGTGGTTTACGTTGTCGTTATGTTGGCACTTTCCCTGGAGGCCGTAATCGGCGGAGGCCTCCCTTCTGTGTGTGCGAGTGTGTGTGTGAACTCACTGACCTGGATTCATAGCGTAGGACAAAGCGATTAGCCTTCCCCATCATAAGCTGTTGCTTTGCGGAGGTTTTTGCCCTCCGATTAAGCGTCCCGATTTTCTATTTTGGGCTATTTTGGACGGCATCGCCGGATGGTTTAAGGCTTGTTTAGATTTGAACAGATTATGGCATTTGAAAGCGTATCATAAGTGCAGCGGCCTGACAAATCTGAGGGAGTTTATCTCGTTTGAAAAATGAATTACATCTCAGCGGAAAAAGCTGGGTTAAATTGTTTTAGTCATTATAAAGTTCAGGGACTGGTGTCATCTCTTACAAGTCAATGGATGGCTGTATAGGGTGTCCCTAAAAAGGCAAAAATCCATATTTGCAAGAAACTACCAGCAACATTTTATTTAATTGGAGTATGACCAAATAACATCTTCAGTATGATTTCCAAAATTTGTGATGCACTTTCAAAGGTTCACATGAACTCACTGCAACGTAAACTCCACCTTGCCCTCAATTGTCCGAGTGTCCACACTTAAGAATGCCCTAAAAATAATTAACCAATGTTTTAGTAAGTCAACAATTTTAAAAACATGTAAAATTGTTGATTTTATGCATACTTTTTGTTATTATTTACAATAAAGCAATTATTTAATGAGGTGAATGAACACAATTGTAAAGAAAATGAGTTTTTCCTCAATCGGTGCCATTTGCTTGTTGTAACTCTGAAAATAAACTCATTTGAACTAATCCAAAATATATATTGGCCTATCTCATGTAAATTTGTTTTTTATGTCATTGTTATATTGCATTGAAACTCCTCATTTGAATAACAGGACTGAAAGTAACAGGAGTTGGTTTTTAAGCGTAGAACGAGCAAATACATGAAATATAGCCACATGGCATGTATGCTAATAGCATGATGCCACTGATCACACTACAGTGAGTCAACACAAATCACAAAATTAACAAACAAACAAAAAGAAAGATTTGGGTAACGGGACTGTGTTGAACTAGCACAAATAAACTAACTAAATTTTGGCCTTCCCATAGCCTGCACAGGATCTGAAAGGTGTAACTTCCTGTGGAATATTCCAAATTTGTAAGAGAGTGCCTTTGTACGGACACAACTACAACTATGAACATTTTTTTTTTTTTTTTTGAAATATACTTAAAGTATAGTTGGGCTAAATAGAAACACAAATATATATTTAAAAAAATCTATCATTCCTAAAGCATTTAAATTACATGTCTTATATTTCATGGTAATGTCAGAGTTTTGGAAGAGGGGCAGGCAACAAAGGATATTCTTCCAGTGTTCTAGGTAGATCAAATGAATCATTAACTTGGATTTATTAAATATGCAATCAGATCAATGTGCAGGACACTTTGCTTCATAAAAAAATATATTTTACAGTTAATTTTATCATGCATTTACAGTGTAGATTCATTTTATCATATTTCCTGGGGACACAAATGGCACCAATTTGGTGGAATAGCCCTTAACCAATTTTAGGGGGGAAATGGGGGAAAATGGTTGCATACAACGTAGTGGGCCATACGTGTCATACTTCGCTCACTGCTGCTCTATACTGTATTTACCTATGTCTGCGTGTGTACGCGTGTTCCTCTCCCACAAGTACGTTGCGGTGCTCTCCGTGGTTCTGAAAGTGCAGATCAGCTGGGGAGATCGACTAACATGGATTCAAACAGTGGGATGGATTGAACTTGACCTGAATTGCGATTTTTGAACACAAAGGATCTGCTCCAGTTGCAGCGGGTTGGCGGAGGAACGATGAAGCTAGCTCGCCACCTACGTGTGTACTCGTACTCACACAAACTTGCTGTCTCACGCGTTGCCAATCACAGCCTTAGCTTGTGCACGAACCCCCATATCTGTTTGACCTGCTTCACATGCCAACACCTTTACAAGTGAGACAAGTCTCCTCCCAACAAGTCTCTTGTGTCTCGTCAACAATATCCCATTCCGCTTGACAGAGACCCACACATGCAGTACATCAGGTGTGGGGAGGTCCGACACGGACCTGCAGCGGTAATGACTGGCTGGATCGACTGTGTGCGGCAAATGTGTAAAAGGAGATTATGTGGGCTTAGCATTCTGCGTCTGGCATACAAACTCATCACTATTGGTACCATGGTTGAAAATATAAAGAGTCGATTTGTGAAGGGAGAATAAATAGTGAACGATGCAAAACCAAGCTCACAACGCTTTACATTAATACACGCCATTGTTCTAAGTAACTTCACATCCTTTTTTTGCATGCTATTTGCTCCCGTTTTTCATCGTGTGAAAGTTCAGAGGTATCTCAGATACTTTGCTCACAGTCCATAAGGAAAATATTTGTATGGTATTTTAGGATTGCTATGGTATGAGCCACTGTGGTATATTAGCCAGCAGTGTATATTTCTATGCGAGTGTTTAACGTTTTCATGTTTAATCGACTTTAGCGTGGTATCTGTGACTGGATGAGGACAGTGAAAATGTACCTTTTTCTCAAAACAATGTACCTTTTAGGAAATATGAACAGTTTGAAATACGAGTCATTGTTAACACAAAACCTTCAGGCTTCTGCTAAAAAAAACATAAAACATGTTGTCATTGGTAAACTGCAAACTTTTAACAGTTAACTACAAACGTATTAAATTGTTAATTCGTCACATTTGTCAGAAAATAGAAATACAAGGTTTTCATGGGATACTGACAGTAAACTATGTGGAACGTGTCTCTTGTACCAAAACCATTCATCCTCGTTCTAGCTATCAAGATCTTCAGCCTTTCATTTAATCACTAGTTATAAATGACACCCTTTGATTGTGATGAGCCAGAGAAATTAGCTCCTAAATGACATGATATAGTGTCTTTCAATCTCCATTGATAGCCAGCACCCTATTCTCTCTCGGGACATTGAGAATTGAAGAGATAGTGCTAATCCAGGCATTGTTGACACCAAGGGATTAATTCAGTATCTTGGTCTGTGAGGAGAATTCCCTGCTTCGTGGGTGGGGGGGGTCCCAGTTGTGGCTGCCAGCCGAGCTTAGCTCAGCACTTCTTTGGCTTCCTCTGCTGCCAAGCCCCCCCTCCTCCCCACCCATATCGCTCCACAATTCTCCTATTAGCTAATCCCCAAGAAACACACTATTCTTAAAAGGTGCATGTATTCTTCTTAAAGACGGCAATATATGGTGGTTGGTGGAATACAATGCTTAATCTGTATTATAACAGCGTTGCTCTGTCACAAATGTCTCTCAAATCTGCCTCAATTGCTGGATTTGTGGCCAGTTTTCAAGAGGTACATTTCCAGAGGGCTTCCTACGTACACTTAAGATATCAGATATTAAAGAAATGCATAAGGAATGAGATAAATGAAGGCAGTTTGGCACAAAATGTGGCCCTGCATGCCTGTGGACATTATATCCTATAGGTCTTAGAAAGTGTGTGTTAGGTCAAGCGTCTTTATAATGCTTGCTTTGCAATAGCTCTTTAACTAGAGATTTATAGATATTGTGAATTTAATATGCAATGGATCCACAGTCGCGCTTTATGCTTTGCTATCATAGAATTTCCACTGGGGGATTAGGGAATGTATTCATCTCTTAAAAAATTCAATCTGTGGGACCCTAACACACATCAAATTATATATATAATATATATATATATATAAAATCTTCCTTCAGTGGT